>NC_064303.1:10116785-10203874 GCF_023373825.1 Bactrocera dorsalis | reverse complement strand
TTATATGAGAATATCTATTAATAGATTAGAGAAACCTTTTGTTTACGAAAAGTTCAGTTAGATCGAGTTTTTGTAGTAAGTCTCAAAATAATCATTCTTTCTGTTGAGAGTAGTTGTTGATTTTAAACTTGAGCCGATACAAGGTATTTGGTTTTATTGATCTAGATCTAGCTAAATCTTGAGGACGAAATTCTCTCTCCAAAACATTTATATCTCTATTCCATCTTCTATACTTCTTGGAGTTATTTTCCTTCAATAAACTGGTCAGCTAGATATCCACAGAAGTTTATTGTATACTAAGAGGTCTTAAAAATATGTAGTTTCATTTAATTTCGAAGTATTGGACCGAATTTTGAATTTTTTCAGCTGAAACTATCTATTAATATCGATCGATTGGTTGTAATAACCAAGTCTTATTTTGAAGAAGAAATACTGGGATATATCCCTTGTTGTTATTTTCCTTCAATATTTCAATAGTCGGATCATTAGAACCACTCGAACTATTTTATGTGTTTGAAAGCGTTCATCATACATTAAACCTTATAAACAAGGGGACTTATAGATTTATGGCACGTTTTTAAGTGGCTGAACTTCAGATGTGGATTTATTAAATGCTAAAATTAAATTAGCTGACTTTGGACGCTTAGTGATGAGCTAGTTAGTGTTATCTCCAGATTCCAGTAAGCTCCTTAGATCCTTAAGTACGTCTTTTAAGCTGATAGTCTAATAATTAGACCTTTACATAAAGGATGGTTTAATAGAATGGGTTGACACAATAAATTTGTATGGTGCTTAAGACTTATGATTTATAAGATTATCCAAGGATTAGAACTTAAGAGAGAGATTATTTTAATCTATAGAAGTATAGCATGGACTTAAAGCTCAAAAACAATATATAAAAATTACCGTGATGAGCTGAGTCTATTTCGTCAGGATCGTCTGTCTGTATATCACTCTGTCTGTCACTAAGCATGGTTTTTGAGATATTGGTTTGAAAATGTGTATACATAACATCGCTATTATCGGACGACTATAGGTTATAAGTGTCATACAAAATAATCGATCAAAATCCAGACCTTGCATGGAAACCTTTTTTTTGGACTATTGCTCAAAGCCAAAAAGGCTGGCTACAAAAAGAAGCTCGATGTTTGAATACCACATGAATTTTCTGTGTAAAATTTAATGGACCAAATTAACATCTGCGATTCTTTACTGAAAAGAAATGAAATCGAACCATTTCTAAGCGAATGGCAACATGAGATGAAAATTGGATCAAATACGACAATAATGTGCGAACCATGATATCTGGTCCAAGCGTGGTGAAGCTCAACAAATGGTCGCAAAACCGGGATTGATGTCTCGAAAGTTGAGTGTTTGGTAGGATTGGAAAGGAATCATCCACTATGAGCTGCTCCAGCCTGGTCGAACGATTGATTTTACATTTTACGGTCAACAACAGATGAGATTGAAGCAAGCATTCGGAAACAACACTCAGAACTAATTAACAAAAAGACTTAATCTTTCAGTAGGACAATGGTAGACCACACACATCTTTGATGACTTGGAAAAAATTGGAAGAACGTGGCTGGGAAGTCTTGATGCATCCACCATATAGCCCCGATCTTACGCCATCGGACTACTACATATTTGTTTCGATCAATGCAGAACTCCCTTAATAGAACAAAGCTGGTTTCAAGAGAAGCCTTGATTACTTGTCGCAGTTTTTCGTCGTGAAACTAGAATAATTTTACACTCATGGAATAATGTCTCTGGCGGGAAAAATGGCAAAGAATGGTACATATTTGATTCATTAAAGTTCATTATAAATATTAAAAAAATAAGTTGAAGTTTGATTAAAAATACGAAAAGTCTATCCAATATTAGACATACTTACCGCAAGAAAAGCTCACCGGGAAAGGATATGTACATAATCTCACGCTTCGTCCACTCGCCTGTGCTGTTCTTGATGATAAAACCGACAAAACCGCCAAGGAACACACCGGTTACTGTTAGCATGGTCAGCGAGTTCTCTCGCATGAATGCTTTGAACTTCGAATCCTCCTTCGGTCGCGTCATTGTGTATGGATTCTTCTGCTTATTTATGACTTTGATAAGTAAAACGTATAACAAGGAAGTGAAATTTGGCAGAACCGCGTTGCTTTTTCGACTAGAAGCTGCTTATCAGCTGTGCGCAAGGATCAAAAGCACACACACATGTACGCGCGCACATGCACACAAACACAAAATGTTATGAACACCTTCGATGTGCAATTGTAAACTGTTGGCAAAATAAAAATGAAAATTTTCTTATGAGAAAGTTGTATAATTTTTTTTTATATTTTTTAAATATATTTTTTTAATATTTTTTTTTAATTTTTTTTAATTTTTTTTTAATTTTTTTAATTTTTTTAATATTTTTTTGTCTTTAATATTTTTGAATTTGTTTATTTCGTTCTATACAAAGTTCTTTAAAAATATATCATTAACATAAAAATTGCATTTATTATCCTTAAGGCTCTGCCTCAAGCATTAACAGCACTCACATATTCAACACAAAGGAACATTGGTGCGCCGTTACACAAAATATTTCGTTTACTTCACCGAATGACTGACCGAACGCGACTATAATCGCACGCAGTAAATTTTCCACTTATGCAAAGTGGTCGTTTGTCATCAGCTCGTTGGCACGTTGGATCGTTCACTGTAGATTTGCTGAGTGGACGTTAACGATTGACCGTTGTTTTTTGTCGTCAATTAACCGTTCTAAACATTCGTGTGATCGCATTCACCCAACACACACACACACATACGTATTTTGCACCCTTGTTACACCAATACGAATGTAGAATTGATATACTCTACTCGCTCACAGTCGTATGGCTTGGGCGCGCCGTCAAATTATATGCGATCGCTTTGCGAATGTGTGTTAATCGGTTAAATGGGGACACGAGCAGGTGTCAGCGATCGCGTTTTTGATCATCGGAAGTATCACGACAAACACTTAGTAGCACATATAGACAAACTTACAGTGAATAGCATATTTCGACATTTTTTGTTGAGTACGTCCATTATGTTTCGCGACAAAAGCTAGCGGAATTATTGTGTGAAAAGTAACCCCTAGCAGCTTTTTTAAACCGGATGAAGATGACGACTTATAGTAAATACGAATGAGAAAAAATATACACATATAATATAATAAAACTATTCCAAGGGTAGGCATATAAGTAAGTATGTCCACGAGAGCATTGTATGGAATCACTGAAAAATGTGATTAGCAACATTTAAAGTATACTATATAATTAGGCTCATCTGTATAGGAATGATTAGTTTAACGTTATTGGGTGAAAAATTACATTTTATACGCGAAAAGGAGACTATTAAAGAGGCTTGAATAAAACCCTACGTATGTACATATGTATTATTTATAACTATATTGAAAACTCGAGAAGCTATAAAAGAATTACCTAATATTCTGTGACTCGCACTGTCCATATGAAATGCAGGTGCAAACCAAATATAATATTGAATATGTTTCTTTCTTAGATTGGTATAATCTTCTTTTATATTCTTGGTAAGTTTAATCTCCATATATCAATTATTGTGTGTTTGGCAATTTTTTGATTGCAAGTAGTCCACAAACAAAATTCCTCTCGCATCCCAAGAAACTGATGCCATAAACTTCTTGACCAATTTCCGGACACAAACTCGTTTCGAAGCCTAACAACCAGGTTCACACCACTCTTTAGTCTTTTGTTTTGAATCAGAATCGTGGTGATAGACCTAAGTCTTATCCATAGTGATGAATCGACGCACAAAATCCACTTTATCCTTTTTAAAACGCTCCAAATGTTGCTGAGAAAGTCGCATTCGAATGTGTTTTTGTTCCATTGTTAGCGAATGCGGCACCCATTGTGCACACAGCTTTCTAAAACCCAAAATTTCACTTAAAATATGGCTCACACTGCCTAATGAGATGTGTAGAGCCTCTACTAAATCTCTCTCAGTCAATCGACGATCTTCCAAAACCATATCCTGTATTTTGGCTATGATTTCTGGTGTTGATGCGCTTTTTGGACGTCCTTCACGTGGATCGTCTTCAAGGCTTGTACGACCACGTTTAAATTCAGCAACCCATCTTTCTACTGTTCTAATTGTAGGTGAACAATCATTATACACTTTTAACATTCGTTCGTGAATTTATTTTGGTGCTACACCTTCCAAAAATAAGAATTTTATCACTGCACGATATTCAATTGTAAAAAAATACTGTGACACGGTGACACTAAATGGCTTGTAAACAATAAATGAATTGACAGATTGAAATGAAACTTCACATACCTTCATATGAACAGTGTACCAACAAAACAAAAAAAAAAAATTGGGCTAGTAGCAAATCTCTTATCGAACAACAAAATTTATTGAACAACCTGGTACCACGAAAAAATTTAACAAAGTTTGAAATATTATGTTTTCAATGGAATCATGGAATCGAAAATAGTGCAGAAGTGTATTGAGGTTTCTACTTTATTACGAACACAAGAATTTGGTGGCGCGAATCATTCAGTGATCGTGAAGTCATCGACAACTTGCCTTAAGGGAGTCGTTCACCAACCTTTGTTACTACATATAGATAACAACGGAAATGTTAAAGAAACGGTGCTTGAAAGTCGTCGTGTTGGCATCAGGGAGTTTAAGAAAGACCTATGTTTCGATTCAACAAACTTTGGTTAATGTGTTGGGTGAAACGTGCTAAGAAAGCTAGACTCGTACCAAAATACTGAAAAAATAATTTTTCCAAAAACGATGTAGAGTAGAGATCGCAAAGAGATGATGGACAATGTAACTGAGAACCCAACATTCATAAAACGGATTACTGGTGATAGTGGGTTTGTGAAAATGGCATCGAAACTGGGCAACAATCTAGCGAATGGCACTTCAAAAATGAGCCGAAACTGAAAACATCATAATTTGCTGAAGGCTATCCCAGCCGAGGCTTATACATAACAAATGTATGGAAAGTTGGTTCAAGTTGACATGCTTACATTGGCTCAAAAGGAGTTTGTTTTGAAGACGATAATAAAAATGTCTATTAAAATAAATGAAAATGTAACTGCTTAATGTATCAATCCCAGATTCAATAGAGAAACAATTCTTACTTTCTCGGAATAAAAAACTTGGTTATAAAATTGTCGTAAACAACAGAAACCTATCACTAATTTTTTCGGACGAGACAATTAATCTCCGTAGATCCAAATCAGCCAATATTTAATGATCAACAGAAACAACAACTTTTACTTTAATATTATATAAATAAGCTAAACAAAGAAACATGACCCTGAATACATACATACTTATAAAAGAATTTTAATTTTAGCAAAACACGAGACACACAAAATTGCACACACAACATATAAAGATGCATAAACTATTTTTGCTCTAACACATGCACGCATAAATATACTCGCATATCATATAATGCCTGTGTATGGTCTATTTTCATGAATAAGAATAAGGGGCTTGTCTTCTCACAAGTGTTTGCAGCGCAACAATAAGTTAGCAGGTTATGAACTTTGTTTTTCAGCGATAAGATTTTGCAATCGAGTATGTTCTTCGACAGTAGAAAATCAATATAAAAGGAGGGTAATAAATATATGATTTTCGAAAGAGACATACATACACATGAAAGCAAAAGCCTTCTAAGCTGGCTATTTATATATATATGTATATATATTTATATATACATATATTTGTATATACATGTATGTATATACGCATTAATAATTACAGTTTTATTACCAGCAATAAAAATTGCAAAACACTAAAAAAATTAACTAATATGTTTGCGTTTATTTTAATATTTGGGTGAGTCGAACGGAATTTTACATAATTTTCTATCTTTGTTAATGACTGCCTTACTATCGCAATAAATAATCACAAGCATACTACATCCATACTATACCAACCTCACAGCTAGTCAATACGTCTAAGTAAAACAAAATTCAAAAATTATGATAATAGCAAAAGTAAGTAACCTTTAGTAAACACTTTCATTCAACATATTAATTGTTTACTAAAAGAATAACAAAGTTCAACTAAAAGTTTTAAGTTTCCTATAGAAAATATTTATACTCTTGCAACCAGTTTTCTTTACCTAACAGTTGTATGTATCACTCAAAACCAAACGAGATAGATATAAAGTTATATACATATATCCAAATGATAACGATGACGAGATGATTTGAAACTCGGCAAAAAAAATTTTGGAAGTTTTGGGATTGGCACCGCCCTCCAATAGGCTTAATATAGATACCTTCTAAACCACTAAAGCTGTAACAACCAAATTCACCTGGTGCAAATACCATAAGATTTCCTACCAACAGTGAGAAAATCGGACGATAATCGCGCTCGCTCTCCATATAACGCTACTACTTTCCATAGAAAACAATTTTATAATCCACCTGAAACTTTCACTTTCCAGTACAGAAACTAAGAATCAAGTATTATAACGAGATACAACTTTCGGCGAATAGTGCCATTGAAATACATACATATGTCATCTTATGACCAAAAATTTTCCAAATCATACTAAAACTGTCTAAGCCCCTAGGTATTTAATATGTGGACACCAGTGCTTATTATGCTTATAGTTGACTTTTTACCAAAAAATATCGGTCATTGAATGAGATATATAATCGAAATTCAGAGAGAATCCTTTCCTGATAGTAGTATGTTTAGTATGTCTGTGTGTTACAAATAAAATCTTCTCCTTGCCCCATATATCTAATATAGAGATTTTCAATATGTCATTTATCCTAATAATATTATTATATAACTTGTATTATATAACGATGTATCTTTTAGAATGAATGAATAAAATCAAGTGAAAGCAAGCCTTATGTTCCTGAAAGTACTTTCCCGGCTTAATCCCTGCAAGTTGCAAGAGTATGAAACGTTAGGTTATTCACGAACTTAGCCTATCGTTACTTGTTTATTACATTATTTTAACACCCAGCAGGAAATGTTGAAGGCCGTTTACAATATACATAGGTACGAGGTATGACAATTAAGTAATGAGACTGATTCCATAAAAACCGTATATTTGAAAATTATTCTACAACTCTGCCATCCCCTTCAAAGTAGTCCCCTTGGGCAGCTATACAGCGATTCCGCGAGTACTCTCGTCACGGCCGCCTGGATGTCCGTAATCAACTCAAAATGGTTCCTTTGACCACCGATTTTGTTTTAGGAAACAAAAAAAGTCACAGGGTGACATGTCGGGCGAATAAGGCGGCTGTTGCAACACGGCGATCCCTGTAGAGGCCAAATACTGGGACACGCTGGGGGCGGAGTGGCGCGCGGAGACAACCATTGTAGGCTTTGGCGTTTGGTTTCCGAGTCGTATTGGAAAAACCAGCTCTCATTGCCTGTAATAACTCGATCAAGCAGCGTGGGATCATTTTCCACTTATTCCAAACAGTCTTCTGCGACGGTCATTCGAAATATAAAAAATCATCTGTGACCAAAAATATTGTTTCAGTGCAGCCTTTTTTCTTGTTTTATCTAAATTTCACTCTAAATTATTGCCTTGGAGTATCTCTATCTCACGTGAATAAATCATTTGCTAAAGTGAAACAAATATAGGCAGGCAGCAATAGATCGTAAAATTCAATGAAAAATTGAAAAAAAATCAAAAATTCTAAATCATGGCTATTTAGAATTATACTATCATATGTTTTTTTTTCATATGTAAATTAATCGATACTCAAGCGAGCTCTGCAGTTTTTCCTACAGGGTCCACAAGAGATCATATGGCATTGTACTACGCAATGATGAATAATTATTTTAATAGATACTAATTGGAAAGTGTGTAAGGTAATATTCACACCATTAAAATATTTGTTTGCATGAATAATAGATTTGTATACGGGAGTACATACATACATATATGTATAATCAATAGTAAAGTGGCGATTATAATATGTTTATATGTATGTACTTCGCTCAAGCGTTTTGCTAACAGGTTAATTGACATTAATGAAGCTAAACAATTTCTAATGCGTTGGCGTTAAAAATATTGCATTACCTATTTGTCATTGTTATTGCTGTTTTTCCAATGAATGCATAAAAACATTAAGATAACAAACAGAAATAAGGCAAATGCACTTAAATGTGAGAAAATACAGTAGGTACCTGATAAGTGGGAAGCTTGTCATATGAAAGTTTTAAAGAAAATTTTCTATAAATAGTAAAAAAAATCCTTTTTATTTATATAATAATTTTATTTATAAGGAATTTTTTTTTTTTGTTAAAAAAAAATAAAAAGCAATTTTTTAAATGATTTTAGGAAAAAATATTTTTCAAATTTTAAGATTTTTTTTTTTTTTGAAAATTTGAAGATAGAAAATTTTACATTTTACTAATATTAAATATTTGCTGTAATAAATGAAATAACTTGTTTATTGAAAATTGCAAAATATGAAAATTTTTTTTAAGATTTTGGGAAAAAAAAAAATATTTTTTAAAATTTTAAACATTTTTTAAAATTTGAAAAAAAAAATATTTTTGAAAATTTTAAGATAGAAAATTTTGTATGCATAAAAAAGAAATATTTTTTATAAAAAATATAATCTGAAATTAAATGTTTTGAAAAAAATACATATATGTATGTATGTATGTATGTACATTTATATTTTTTCTTTTAATTATTAAATATTTGCTTTTTATAAATGAAATTTTTTTTAAGTGAAATTAATGTTTATAATTTTTTTTTCGAAAAGTGGCAAAAATTTTAAATAATTTTTTTTAATGATTTTAGCAAATTTAAAAAAAAAATAGTTTTGAAAATTCGAAAATGTTTAGAAAACTTTAAAATATTTTTCTATTTTTTCATTTACAAAAAATGAATATTTGTTTAAAAACGAAAAAATTTATATATTTAGCCAAAAATTCTTTATCGATCAATATAATTTTTAAAATATTTTAATTTTTTTTAACTTAAAAATGCAATTACTCAAAAAATAAAATAAAGAAACAAAATTGCATTAGTTGAATTTAAGTGGTACATACTGTAGATGCAATGTTTATTTTGTTTTTAGGTGGAAGTAAAGTTGAAAAAAATTTTATGATTTTGAGAGGAAAATATTTTTGAAATTTTGAAAAAATTTTAAAATTAAAAAAAAAATTATTTGAAAATATTTTTTATTTTTTTATTCTCAGAAAATTAAAATTTGTTTGAAAGAAAAATATATGTATATTTTGCAACCAATATAATTTTTTTAATATTTTAATTATCTGTAGATGCAATGTTTATTTTGTTTTTAGGTGGAAGTAAAGTTGAAAAAAATTTTATGATTTTGAGAGGAAAATATTTTTGAAATTTTGAAAAAAATTGAAAATTAAAAAAAAAAAAATTTTTTAAATATTTTCTTTACTTTTTTATTCCCAGAAAATTAAAATTTGTTTGAAAACAAAAAATATATGCATATTTTGCAACTAATATAATTTGTTTAATATTTTATCTTACTTAAGTTTTCAAGTAAAATATATGTACATACATATGTACATATAAAATTGCATTAGTTGTATTTAAGGAGTACATACAGTAGGTGCATTTCTAATGTTTTTAATTGCCATTTAAGGGTGCTAATGAAATTTCCGCTATGTACTGTTGGGCTTATGTGTTTATAAAAATGCCTGCATTTATATAATATATGCATAGATATATTTACATATTTATGTACATATGTGCATGTAATCACTTCTCCTTAAATATACATATATATTTTTATAGCCTATACAGAAAAAAATGTGGATCTTCGACATATTATATTTCAGAATGACGAGCTGATTCAATTTAGTTAAGTTCGTCTATTTGACCGTCTCTCTGTCTGTTATATCCTGAACGAGTCTCTCAGTTTTTCATATATCGATCTGGAATATCGTACACGCTCTCTTTTCTCTGAGACGCTGCTGATTTGTCGGAACCGCCGATATCGGACAACTATAGCATCTAGCTACCAAACAAACCTATACCTATCTAACTCAAGCCCTTGTATGGAAAATGATAAGATACCTTCACGAAATTAGACATAGATTATCGTCTAAGGCAACGACAATCACCGAAAAAATGGTTCGCATACTCTATCCAATCCGCTTTTTATATACCCATTCATGCTCTAAAAAATATACACCTATAGGGGTATTATAGCTTCGGTGCAGCCAAAGTTAACTTTATTTCTTGTTTTTCATTTAAATAACTTGCTTTTATTAAGTGCGCATAGTCGTCTACTTATTTACATTATGCAGTTTTTGCGCCGACGATAAATAGCTTAATTGAAATGTATTTATTTGGCGTTGAACTTGAGACCTACGCTATTACAACACCCACTTAAGCTACCACACAACTAACCCTACCATATCGAGTCAACTAACCAGTAATCAACAACAATGATCTGTAGTATGATTAACTCGTTGAATGTGAATATTAATGAAACAAGAGTACAGATATTTTCAATATATATAGAGTGTATACATATATATATAGCACATATATATATAAATATATATATATAAATATATATATATGCAAGAGAAATTGTAATATTTGCATACAGACATTCTCCGCTTCGAGCCGCAGTTGGAAGAAAATTAAAATAGTTGTCGAGTAATACTGGAAATAATTCAATTGTTCGACATTTATCGAAACGGTTGTATGAGTTTATTGAAAAACTACTCTGAACCGGTTTAATTATTATGCGTTTTGTTGTAATTGCTGTATAATAATTAAAATGAGATTCTTACAGCATTAGAAATGATGCTCTTATGATCAGAGAAATATCGACAAGGCGTTAAAAGAGCCATGGAGTAAGGAGTTAAGACACTATCTTGGAAGTAATTAATATTCATTTGACTTTCACAAATATTTAGCTTAACTTCATATGGCATATCTACAGTTTGACATTAACCCACTAATGCAATGTCTCCTTAAAACAGCTGACCGTTTCTAATGTCGAACTTTTTCCGACACTTTGCTAAATTAAAATTATTTTCATAGAGGCTAGATATTAATCAAAATTAATTTCTACATCTGGCGCCCAATACTACGAGTATGTATAAGTGCATGCACGTAATAATTTTCTGTGAAATTGCCATTGACACCAAGTGCAGTCATTAATAAAATGTAAACAATGCAACTCATTGACTTTTGCAGTATTTGGTCGTCTGGCATGTCACATAATCAATTAATTGATATAGTCTACATTATTTTCATGTAATGGAAGAAGCTTCATTAATTTAAGTAGACAAAAAATGCGGAAACTAGAAGTGTAAGTAACGGTGAAATACAACACATTCCTAAATGATGAAAGGAAAAACAGGAAATTCTGATTAAAACTATTGTGGAAAATATCTTGTTACATTTAAATTTCAGAAATGACCATATTATTTGTCATAATATGAAATCTATTTGAAGCTTTTGAAGAAAAGCTGACGAAAATTTAACCGTTGGTTTGTTTTTCTGTTTTTTTTTTACTCGAAGAAGGAAATAACATGCCGACAATTTCAGGTCGTTAGCTCAAAATGTAGGAACTAGCTAAGGAATTAGCTAAGCTCTGAGCTAACGACTAGAAATTGTCCACATGTTCTTTTCTTCTCAATAAGGTGCTCGTTTGCGGAGACTGCCTACGTTGGACCACCATGAATACAGCTGCCACCTCTCTTCTTCGCTCCACACGACACATTGACTGAAACAACTAATTTGATAAGACGTGAACGACATTTTTTTACACTCGTTAATAAAGTGGTCAATATTTTTCTATGACGACTCTTTATAAGCTCAGAAGGAATATTTTGGAGATACGTCAGTCAGAGTGGCAAAAAAGCCAGGTTATGTTTATTTTTCACAAAATTTCCGTTTTAACGAAATTTTTTTAGAATCGTTTTCTGAAGATATAAGCTTATAAAAGCTTTACTTATGAATCACTAGTAATTAGAAAACATGCCACTCCTCCGTCAGTTGGCAATGGAATTTTAATATTTTCATAAAAATTTCATGTGTGATCAAACAACTTTTATTACATTTAATCAAGTGAATTCATTTACAAATTGTTTTTAATAATGTATTACTACAGCATTACATTTAATCATTTGCATATTCAGCAAAAATGATATGAATTTTAATTGTCAATAAAAACTGTTCGCTCATTAAGGAGAAAATAATGACATTATAATGACAACTGTATGAATGAGTGTACCCTGAACAGGGTGTATTAAGTTTGTAGCACCCAGACAGAAACGACGGAGACCCTACAAGGTTTATGCTATATACGAGTAAATGATCAGCGTGATGAGAAATATCGACTTAGTGATGTCCGTTTGTACATACGCGAGCTAGTCCTCAGTTTTTGAGCTTTGGCTTGAAATTGTTTGCACGTTCTTTTCTTCAAAAAAAGCTGCTCGTTAGTCGGAAACGCCGATATCGAACCACTACAGCATGTAGCTGTCATACAAACTGAACGATCAAAATTAAGTCCTTAAATGGAAAACTTTTTCATTTGACAAGAAAACTTTTTACGAGATTTAACATGGATTATCCAAAGCAGCAGTACAAACTGCGAAGAAACTGACCGCTAAAAATCAAGCTCGCGTTTGTATTTGTGAAAGTCTTATAAATTGGGAGCCTCTGAAGTTAGAATTTTTCCTTGTTTTTTTATTTTATTTTTTTATATTATTTTTTTAATCCTTACAAGAACAGCTTAACACGAATTCAAAAGCTATCTAATTGCCACGAATTACTTTCAACAGAACATTTCTCAATGAGAGATTTAATGACGTCAAAAATCAGCAAATTTTCGCACAGAAAAAAATTTCAAACAGATGTAAGTACCTGAATAGCTGATGATGTGTAAAATTTTTTTAGCATGCAAACTTATTCACAACATATTTATTTGTTGGTAGAAATGTAGTTGATATTACAAATTACATAAGTGCCTGTGAATGAGGTGAATAATATGGTGGTGTGCTTAGTAATACAGCAAAGTGTGTGAAACTGACCTCAGTTTGGAATTTGGAGCGGATTAGGGTAAAAACGGAAGTTACATCGCACTAACGCACAAACATAAGTGATGCCACAGCGTCATTCAAACACAACTTTAATCACGGATTTAAATATGTAGGTGATGATGAGCACCTAATTGACATCCTGTGTGTTGAATATAATGGTGTAATGAGCTATGAAAAAACGTGTGATTATTTACGTGTTTGCATGTGTGGATATATAGGTATATGTATTATATAGCTGTATATATAACATACGTATGTACATATAAGAATATAATAGCATATGAATATTTGGCCGAACTTGTTCCACAATTTTTGAGATATCGATCTGAAATTTTGCACATGCCATTTTCTCCTTAAGCAGCTGCTCCGTTGTTGGAACGGCCGATATCGGACTACTATAGTAAAAAGTAAATGTCATGAACCAATCTAACGTTTCAAATAAAGAACCGATGAGATTTTGCAAATTTTATGCGTTTTTTTTTTTTTAAAAAGTTATCAAGCTCTTAAAAAATCACCCTATATACTTATTTATTGCAATATTATTCACCTGGAATATAATAAAATGGCATAAAAGTCACATGTATATATGGTCTGATTATTTAGTTTCTATACAGAAAACTATGGTGAACAAGAAGGACTTCAAATATGTGGTATGGACTCAAAAGCTGTTCAAAGATTGCAAGATACATGAAAAAATTCTAAATTCTATTAAGTTTATGTACTATGTATAAACAGATAATAAATATTTTGTGCCACTATATATAATTTTCTGTCAATATAATTTAACTTAATAATAATATGTAAATATTAGGGTGGGTCAAAAGCCGATTTCTTTTTCGTTTGGTATTCTATAAAATAGTTTTTTGGACAACTCGACGAAAATTTCTTCAACTATGAGCACATAATTGTAACGGGAAAGCCTTAATATTAATATATATGTAAATATTAGGGTGGGTTACAAAAAAAATATTTTTTTCGCTCCGAAAAATAGATTTTTAGGCACATCTACGAAAACCATTTAACTATGAGCTCTTGATTGTAATGGCAAAATTCTCTGCCTTAATATTAAAATGTAATTATTAGGGTGGGCCACAAAACGGTTTTTTTTATTCGCTTGGTACTCAGCAACATCTCTACGAAAACATCTCAACTATGATCTCTTAATTATAACGGAAAAGTACTCCTCATAAAAGGTATCTGTTTTTTCTTTATTATAAGATAGAAAAATTTATATCTCGCTTCCAACTGCTTGAAAAAAGGTCATATTTTTTTAAAACTTACTTGGAGGTGTCTAAACACCGATTTTTCTGAGTATCGAACGAAAAACAATTTTTTTTTGACCCACCCTAATAAAAATATTTACAGAAATATTACTTGTAGACACTTTCTTGGAGGTGTCTAAGAACCTGTTTTTCAAAATATCGAACGAGACAAAATTTTCGACCCACCCTAATAAATATACATATTTACAGAAATATTACTTGTAGACACTTTCTTGGCGGCGTCTAAGAACCTATTTTTTAGAGTTTCTAACGAAAAATAATTTTTATTTTTTGTAACCAACCTAATAAACATATTTACCGAAATATTATTTGTAGACACTTACTTGGAAATATCTAGGAATCCATTTTTCAAAGTATCAAACGAAAAAAAAAAATTTCTGATCTAATAAAAATATTTATAGAAATATTACTTGTGGACACTTACTTGGAGGTGTCTAAGCACCGCTTTTTCGGAGTATCGAACGAAAAATTTATTTTTTTTTGACCCACCCTAATAAAAATTTAAGGACAATTCCTTGTAGACACTTACTTGGATGTACATAAGAACTTATTTTTTACAGTGTCTAAAAAAAAAATTCTGACTCACCCTAATAAAAAATATTTACGAACACATTAGCAATGATTTCTAAATATGGAAAAAAAATCAAATATTTGACGTAAACTCGCCTGTCTGACTGTCTGTCACTATATATTAAATATCTTCCGAGAAATTCACTTTTATTTGTTCAAAATGCAAAATTGTATTTTATTTGTTGTTACAACGAACGTCAACTACACACCTATCCAAAGCACACACACTCATATATACATACGTGTAAGTGTTATTATATGCAAACTTGTGCATATTTTTCGCAATAAAAATTATTAAATGCTAAAAGTAAAATATTTAACAATCAAAAATAAAAGTAGCAGCAAAATTTATTTCAAGCAAATGCAGCCGTAAAATGACTGACATGTTTGAAATTTCCGTATAAAAATCATTTTGTTTATTTTTTCATATATACTGGCATGTGTTACTTATATTTATAAATACGCATGTAAATTAATGCATTTAGTGTAGGCTGATAACGCTGTAAAGTATACAGATCTAGTCTATATAAATCTATCTGTGATAATGTGAAAAACTTCCATTCCATTTTAAGGTGTTATAAATATGCAATTTACATATGTATGTATGTATTTATATACTAAGCTATGTCTGTATGTATATAAGGGAAATATATATGACCAATAAACTCATTAATTTCAATCAAATTTATTATTATTATATTTTTTGGTAGCCAAGCTATTTATTAACATCACATCACCACATCACGTATAAATATCACCACATCACGATGCTTAACATACGATGTTACTTTGTTAGATCACATCATATTAGAGTGGAGTCAAAGATGTCACATTGTTCAGTGAATGTCATAAAATACGAAACATACTATACCAGTGGTGGAATCAGAGGAGGGAAATGGGGAATACATTTTCCGCGACTTATCCTCCAAGTTTTCCAACATAGAAAAATAGGTAACTGGAAAAATAAGGAAACACCGGGGAAAGCAACGAATCACTACAACCGTGTGCAAATTTGAATTTATAATTAGGATTTTTGCCTATGTGTTTCTCTAACTCATTCACTCAGCGTGATTCTTCTGAAAGAATTGGTCGATCCGGCAAAGACATCAAATATGATAGATAAGCTGCTTGTAACGCTCCGAAATCGAAGGCAAAAAGCTGAGGAACATTTTCGATCCATTTATCTAGACACGAAAAAAATGGGGACAGAACTGAAAGCTGACGAAGAAAAAACAAGAATCTGCAGCCTTCAAACAAAAATTAAAAATTTCTGCATGAGAACTTGCGAAGAATACTGTAGGGCTTCAGTGTATGTATATGCCTCTGTTGACTACAATCGGCGCAGATTTGAAGATGCGATTTTCTAGAGAAATATTGGATGGATTTGAAAACCAAAGAAATGGAAAATCTTATTGACTGCTTGATAGATGGATTCGTGCAACGTTTAAAGCTCAAAGGTGAACTTGATCATTGACAGTGCCATTGGGGGCAGAAGCAAAAGTCAAGAGACAACAAGTTACCGACTTCAGCATTGGAAACGTTGAAGAATGCGATGTAGACATATACCCCATAATTCATAGTTTTCTGAGCTTATTCTGCTCACTTACTGTGACGAATGCAAGCTCGAACGCTCTTTTTCGACACTTCGCCACGTAAGAACATGGCTGAGGACAAACATGCTTCAAGATAGATTGAACGGGCTGGCGTTGCTGCACACGCATTATGACATTGAAACCACTGCAGAAAAAGTTCTCGAAAGATTCTCAAAACTTGGCCCATAGTTTTGTTTTGTGAAAATTTTCTATTCAATACACGAACTGACTACAGTAAAAGTTGCAACAAAGTATGTCACCCGCAGGTCTGCAATTTATAATGTGTTTTTTTCAATTTAATATTGATATTATATATAATATAAATATAACGAAATGTGACAATGAACGTGACAAACCCCTCTTTTAGGTAAAATCACTTCATCATCACAAAAAATTAACTCAGCTCCTGTATAACTAATTTCAGGATTTTCGAACATACTACTGACTTTACTCCATATATTTGTCGATTTTATGTAAGGTACCTTTACATTTTGTACATTTTATTAGTATGTGGTATGTTAATAGTATTTATGTAGATTGGCAAAAATAGTTACAAGCGAATCATGTGTTATGCCGAAAATTTTGGTCAGTGAGTATTATTACATACATATATTTTACAAATACTTCAAAATGTGTACCTGAGCAATGTCAAAATTAGTTCAATCAGTTCATCCATTTACCCCAAATATGCCAGTATTCAACCGTTCAAGAAAAAGTTTTTTGTTATATTTAATTACATACGAGCACATGGTTTATGTATGTATACTAAATTTAACCTCTTCGACCGAGTTATCATCACATATTACACATATCTTATTTGAAGATATCTTTATAAGCATTTTGGCTGACGCAAACTTTAATACACCAATAAAACTAAGTCTAAGTTAATGGCCTTAAATAAGTCGCGAATATTCCAAATTTGATTGTTGTTTATTCACAATTTCTTGGAATAATGACTATTGAATTCTTACGCAACATTTTTTAATACAAAGTTTTGCCAGCGCCTGAAATATTTGATTCACGTAAGTTGCAAGAGTATAAAATGTTCGGATACCCCCGAACTAAACCCTTCCTTACTTGTTATATATAAGATATATAGCATTCGCAGAAATATCGCTAAATCATTCATGATCTAATTAATATGATTAATTATACTTGTATATAATCAATTATTCTTGCTTACTACAGGGTGGGCCATCTAAAATTTTTAATTTGAATTATCTATATTTCGACATTGGAAACGTCAAATATCATTTGAAACCTGACAGATATTCAGTAAAAAGTCTAAAATTTACGAAATGGATCGCTATTTACTAGAAGAAAACTGGGAAATATTGAAAACTTGAAAAAAAAACCCAGGATGGTCAATTTTACCGAAAAATCATCTTTTCGGACGAGGCTCATTTCCACCTCGATGGTTGCGTTAACAAGCAGAATTGTCGCATTTGGGTCACAGAAAACCCGCACGTAAAACGCTACACTCAATCTTTTACGCCCTATCTTCGAAAATCGTATAATCAGCCAAAGAGATGATGTGAATTGGCCTCCCAGAAGCTGCGATTTGACTCCGTTGTACTATTTTCTGTGGGGAGCTGTTAAAGATAAATGTTACGCCAACCATCCAGAAACAATTCAAGATCAAAAGTACGAGATTCAAGCTGCTGTAGCTGCCATAAGGCCTGAAACCATCGAGAAAGTACTCCAAAATTGAGTGGATCGGATAAGCTACTGTAAACTCAGCCGTAGTGGTCATTTGTCCGAAATTGTCTTCCACAAATAAATTTCATAAAACAATCTTTTAAATAAATGTTCGACCTTTGAAAAATATTAAGCCGTTTTTTTTATTGACTTTTTAAATTTAAAATTTTATATGGCCCACCCGTTACACATACCGCAAAACTTTTTTGACAACCCATTATTATTTCTACAGAAATCACAACAATTTCAATAGTGATTCTAGCATAGCCAGAATTTTCTAGAAATATGAATTTTTTTTCGGGATTAGCTAGTAAGAGTATCTAATAAATGCATATTAAAACAGGAAGGTTAAATGGTAGAATAGCTTAATCGACTAAGCCGTTATGCTGTTTATTTATACTCTACAGGGTCTCCGATATTACCTTTTAAGTCGAGCTAAGACAAAGTAATGTTATGCTGAGCTAATAGTTGAGAATTTCTGCGATTAATTTCAATATTTTATAACCTTACTTTTATAACATTATTTTCTCATCCACTTTTATGAAGTTCTACTTGTTTCAATTTTTTTTTTGTTTTTATAAACTCATTGAATAAAGATACCGAAATCTCGGGATTGAAAAATTGCACAACATTACATTTTTTATCATCTAAAACCACCGGTAGCAATAATAACTATGTAAATCGCTACCAAATTAATAATTTTAAAAATTATGTTTCTAAGAAAATATAAAATCGTATTCAATAAATTCAATTTACTTAAAGATTTACATAAATAAATCATATTAACAAAATTTTTGGGTAAATGAAAATTTTCCATAGTTTTTATTGCTGATATTTACAATGCGTTTTAATATAATTTACAAGTCCATATATTTTGTTGTTATTCTAGTTGAAACATTTTTTATTGTAGGCACGTGCGTATATTTGTTGTTACATACATGAAGTGGATATGGAAATTTTAATTTGTAAATATATATACATATATGTATGTATATATTTATGTATATGTATACATACGTATGAATATGCACAACTCTTTGCCAATGGCACTCCCTCCCACGTGCTTTTGCTTGTTTGTTGCAATCGGCGTTTTCCGCATGCAAATACAAAAACTATTTACATACAAATATATTTTAAGCATATGTATGTGTGTATGTATATGCTATTTATACACGCACGACAATTTTAAATGCTAAATTAGATTTTTCCATTCAACTGACTTTGAAAAACGCAGCATTCATAAAATGAAAACTTAAATCAACTATTTCGCTTTTTTAAGTTTTATTTTATTTGCTTTGTTTCTTTACTTATTTTTGTTGATTGTTTACATGCATACATACAAGTATGTGTGTAGGTACTTGTGGGAAGAGACAAAGTACACAAGTGCTGACAAACAGGGTACTTCAACAAGTGGTAAACAATTAAATACATTTTATTATTATATGGTAAATACATAGGTGGTAATTAAACAAATAAAAAATAAATAAATAATTTATTTGCAATTCAAAAAACAATAATTAAATAATTAACCAAATAATTTGTAAAAAAATCAAAATAAATTTTAAAATTTAATTAAATTTAATAAAATATTTAAAAGTTTAAAAAAATTAATTTAATTTAATTAATTAATCTTAATTTAAATTAATAAATTAAAGTTTTGAAATATATTAAAATTAATTTTTAAATTTAATTTAACTATAAAAATTTTTTTAATTAAACTAATCTTAATTTAATTAATAAAATGCAATAAAATTAGATTAAAATAATTCAAAATAAATTTCAAAATTAAATTGAGCTAAATTTTAATTCAATCAATGTTATGTAATTAAATAACATTTAATTTATTAATAAAACAAAATTAATTTAATTTAATTAACCTAAATTAAAATTAAATTTAATTAATTAATAAAACAAGATAAATTTCAAAAATTAATTAAAACAAAATAACATAATAACAAATAAATAATTTAAATTAAAATTAAAACTAAAATTAAATTAAACTTAAAATAAAAATTAAATTGAAAATTAAAAATAAATAAATTACTTTAAATTAATTAATAAAACAAAAAAACATAATTTGCAAAAAAATATGTACATATGTATAATAATAATAATTAATTAAAATTTAATAAAAGTCAACAAAATAAAAATAACAAAAATTCATTTATTTGTAAAAGTTGAAAAATAAACTAATTAATAAATAATGAACTCAATGAAATTAAATATAAATTAATACAAAAATGCAAAACATAAAAATATTATTGAATTATATGAAATAAATAAAATAATTATAATCAAAAAATAAAGTATAATATAGTATAATTAAAAATGGTAGAGAAAAAACACATGAGAAAAAAATAATTAATGAAAACACACGAATTGTTTTTAATAAACAAGTAAGGAAGGGTTAAGTTCGGGAATAACCGAATATTTCATACTCTCGCAGCTTGCAAGGCTTAAAGCCAGGGAAATATCCTCAGATACGTAAGGTTTGATAGTTATATAGGGTCTAGGCAAGTTTTCAGTCGATTTTATTCAATCTAAACACAAAGATGCACCGTTACCTATTGGCCGATGTACGCTGTATAAAGTCACCCGGAAATTCCGAAAACTAAATTTCAAACTGAAATATAGGGGTGTCAAAGGAATGTTATGTGCCGAATTTGGTTGAAATCGGTCGATCAGCCCAAAATACAATATGTGATTTTACGTAAAAGTGGACGGATTCTGCCTTCTTGTTTGCACACAGATGCCCTTTGCTACTGCGATCCCCTGTGCCAAGTTAGAGTTATATATTTTGATTAAGTGCTTAGTTATGGGTCTTTATAAGTTTTGGGTTAATTGCGTTTGGTTGGCGCGACAGTGGTCCGATTACGCTCATCTACTCCCTCAGCAAGATATCTCAATTTTTACTGAAATTACAGTTTGCATTGCTGGATGGACGGACGGACAGACAGACAGTCTCCTGGATTTCAACTCGGCTCTTCATTCTGATCATTGATTCATATATTTAAATCGATTAGTTTAAGGTGATACATACAAACGTTAGGTGAACAAAACTAGTACACTCTGTAGCAACTGGTTGAAATACGGGTAGTAAAAAAATAGCTCTAAATTATTTGTATAGTATATATAAAACAGACAAAGAGGTGGGCATGGCTAAATCGACGCAGTTCGTCAGGCTGATCATTTATGTATAAGTACTATTGTTCTTTAAGAGTCTCCGAAGTACTCGTCTGGGAGTTACAAACGTCGTGATAAACTTTACTAATCAGGGTATACAGATATTGAATTTATCTGCTTTTTAGTAAGATGGCTAGCTGGTAGGTAATTTGGCCAATATTTTTCACCGTTTCTGAATGATTGTAATATTTTCATATTAGTAACGCCAACTCAGGCGACTTCAACCATAGATGAGATATATAAGTTTTTTCAAAAGTATCTCATTAAAATAAATTGTTACTCGTATTACCAAAACTCGCTGTTTAAGCACCCTTTATATATGTAAGCACGACAAATACATATATCAATGTCAACACTCCAACACGCTACTGCCGCAAACTACTAAGTAAACAAACAGTTGATCTCTGCGCTCGCGCTTATTCTTCTAAATTAAGTTCTCCGTTTTGCTCAATTAATTCACTTATTCTATTTGTAACAAGTGATTTTTGTACACCGAAAGCTATAAGAGCAACTAAAACTAGTAGCACACAACGTCTTCACGCTGAATGATGCCCTTGACTTACATTATCTTTCAATTTCATAAGAGAGTTATGATAGGCAAGTAAACATTTCACTATCAACAACATAGAACAGATCACATCATAAAGTCAGATCAGTGTATAAGCTGAAATCACATCACACGCTCAAATAACACTACACGTTCAGATCATATAACAAGCTAAGAATAGATTATAAGCTCAAATCTCATCACATGCATACAACACAGCCCAGCACAGCTTCAGTATGATGAGTAAATGTTGAGTTCTAGCTAAAAAGTAGAATTTTGCTGAGTCAAAAAAAGATATCAACACTTAAATTTACTTTTAGTTATGTATTAGGGGTTATATCCACAAATGGATTTTAAAAAATCGAAAAATATATTTTTTACTTTGCATAGTATGTACATTGGGACAAAAAAGCACCGGGAAATTGTAATTAAATTCGACTTGTTCGAGTGATTGTTGAAGGCATGCCTCGTTCTGGACGAGAGGAAAACAATCCGAAATCGAAAAAAAATACGCCAAAGTTGCTCAAAATTCAAGGTGTTTTTTTCGATATTCGGTTATTAGGTGCATCGCGATTTTGTTCCGGAGGAACACAAGGTCAATAGAGAGTTCTATTTGGCAGTATTGAGGCCTTTTGGTGAGAACATAAGTCAAAAACGGCCGGTTACACGATAATATTGCACCATCGATCAACCACCGTATTCACCAAATTTGGCTCCATGTGATTTTTTCTTCTTCCCCAAATTGAAATTGCCGCTCCGTCGAACCGTCGATCGAAGAGATAAAACAAAATTCGCTGCAGGTGCTGAAGGCCATTCCAAAATGTCCTTATGAAAAGTGTTTCGAGAACTGGAAAAATTGTTGGCATACATATGTATGTATGTGTGTTACAAACTGATGGGGATTACTTTGAAGGCGAAAAAAAAATATTGATGAAAATTAAACGTTTTGGGTTTTATTTACAATTTCTGTGTACTTTTTTGTCACAATATATATTAGAAAATATTCTCCGAAAATTTCAAATTGAGCCGGCATAAATTTTTATAGCTAATTGTAGGAAATTTTAAAATTTTTATAATCTGTTCCCAAAACTTTTTCAAAAGTCGGTGAAGAATATTGCTCAGAAACGGCTGGATCGATCAACTTGAAATTCTCGTATAAATTTTTACGATATATTTGTTATCTATTGATCAAAATAATAAGATTTTGAAATAATTTCGATTTGGTAACCACTTTGAAAAATATTTTTCCTAAAAAGCGACTTTTTTGAGGAAACCACCATTTTGACCGAAATAATTTTTTTCAACAATTTCGTTTTATTTACAATTTCCGGGTACTTGCTTGTCACAATGTAACATATATTTTAAAATATTCTACGACGATTTGAACTTGCACCGGCAGAAATTTTTATAGCTATTTGTAAGAATTTTTTAATTTATTATAATCTTTTTCATAAGACGGTGAAGAATATTGCTTAGAATCAGCTGGATTGAACAACGTGAAATTCGCACATAATCTTCTACGATATATTTGTCAGGTATTGATGAAAATAATAAGATAATAATATTAAGATAAGAACAAAATTATTTTGATTTTTAAGCCACTTTGAAGAGTAAAATTTTTCTTAAAAAACGGTTTTTTTTGGAAAAGCCGTCATTTTGTCCGAATAAGAATTTTGACTAGTTCTTTGATCATTAACCGTATTCATCTATTAAAATAATAATTTGTTTTTCTTGTTGCTGGATTTTAATTCAAATCAGAAAAACCTTTCTCATCGCCGGACACGTTTTTTTGGAGCTTCTCCTGCAGACTACGAGATCAAGCGAATCCAAAATTTTTTAAAATGAATTTTTGAAAAAGCTCCTGGAGATCGACTACGGGTTCAGGAGCGTCCAAATTTTTCAAACTCATCCACCGTTTATAAAAGTACATTAATTGCAGTAAATCTATATTATTTTTATTAATTTATTAAAATAAAAAAATTTTATTTATTTTTAAAATAAATAAATAAATAATAAAAATCACGAAAACTGTGTTTTTTCTGACTAGCAAGTGGATATAACCCCTTAAAAAGCGTTTTGTTCAGCGCTTTATATATTTTTAAATGAATCACCATTAAATTGTCTTAATTTAGTAGTCAATATTCAAAACCACATACCGTTAAATTGGCGCGTGTCTTTGTTGTTAAACAAATATTTCGGTTATAATTAATCGATTAATTGCAGTAATCGTTGTAATTCAGCTCAGACGCACGTTTCGAATTTTTAAATGCAACAAAAAGCTATAAAACCGCAAAGCACGTTTGTTGCGCGCGATTGGAAAACCAAAAGTTTTTCAAAAAAGAAAATTCCAAAAATTATAAATTTATTTTATATATATTTTAATATATGTATGTATATATATTTGTTTTGATTTATTTAATATTTTATTTTCAACGCAATCGGCCAGTACTTTTCTGCTAGAACGTAATTATTTATTTTAATTGCACATAGAGTACTTAAACACATATATACATACACACATGTGTATGCATGTGTATTAAATTTGTCAAAGCAGTAGCGTCACACCGATTTTCTATTAATTATTATATTTATAGCAACATCGCTTGCGTTGGGAGCGTTCAAGCGAAGCGTACAACTTGTTTCTTACGCGTTTGCAAAGGTACTGAATTTGACAAAATTCAAATTCTACCAATAAAGCCCGCGAAAAAGTCGAGCAACAGCGAAATCTCTCCCATGCACATGCAGTTACATATGTAAACGTATATAAAATGTACATATGTATGCGTGTGAATGTATGTTTGGACGACACTCAGCGACCACTCAGCCGCGACTAACTGACTGATTGACTAAGGCACTGACTAGCTGACAGCGTCACTGTCTCACCCACCGACCAACACACCGACTGCTCGACCGGCTAGCTACCCACCAACTCATTAAGCCAACAGCGTCTGTGTGCTCGCGCTGCTCGGGCAGCCCTCTTGTGCCCTTAGCTGCGGCTATGTTTACATGCCGCACAGTCTGCCGGCGTACACACTTCATACATATGTATCCATATGGGTGGGTATGTAGCTGTGTAGGTGTGCGCTTCCGCCCTCCCACCGGCGGCCAACTACTTGCTGATACTCGGCCAGCTATCGTGCAATTGAGTTCTCAATCATCGGAAGCATCAAAATTGTACTATTATAGTATGAGTACACTTGTAAAGTACGTAGTATCACAACAACAATAAGTACAAGATAACAACAAACAAAATTACAAAGCAACAACAAAATCATTCACCTACTATAACTAAAAGTTTTTGTGCAACAGTGAGCTTCGTAGCATTTTAGTTTGCTCACATTCCTCTGCTTTGTTGAATTTGGTTCTCGCAAGGTAGCTGTGTTTGCAGCGAAAGGTTTTCTCTGTAAGTATGAGTTGTTAGCACTCTACTTACTAGCGTACTGCGGCTGAATATCTGTTTGGGGAACTTCGAAATATTCCAAATGGTTTTAAAGGAGATAATCAACCTTGGCACCTTTCACTGCCACAACCGTCAGGCCTTCTGTGGAAAGACTGAAGTCAATATGGGGAAAATAGACTTTTCTTCACCAATATCGCTGATCTTACTTTGTGAATTACGCTCGGGGTGTATGTTGTATAGTTTTGAGACTCCAGCCTAGCGACCAGGTTACCTGATGCAATTCATGGTTCTTGGAGTAAAGTCACGTTGTTGCTATACCTCTCTAAGTTGAGAACAAGCTCGGCATAGGCTTATACTCTTGCTCTTACTTTTGTGGAGGGAGTACCCTCAGCTCTTGGTTTTGGACCATGAGACTGCTGACTGGGTTCTTTCTCCACCTACACTTCCTATAGTACACGTGAAATTGTTATGATCCCTTCTATGCAGAGATCTTTTCCATTTCACCCATCTCTTACGTGTTTTTGTTGCCGTCAGCGAAGGAACACGCTTCCAACACCCTCGCGACCAGAATACCCTCTGTCGCCTTATTGATCTGGAAGATATAGCTTTGGCCTCCATCTTCGTTGACCGATTTCGCCACGCTTAATACCTTCGAGTTGCTTGTCAGCACGTCTGTATTCTGTCATAGTAGCAGCCGCAGAGCATGTTTCGGCTCCACCACGCGAGATATGGTTACCTTTGCTTTGGCTACCGATGGAATTCTTCTGTTCCACCACCTCCAGTTTCGCTTCTTTATTCACGTTTGGAAGCTTTCTGACCGTTTCTCTTACTCATTTTAGCGTCGTTATATTTCAGGATTTTTACTCCGTTTAGCCATCCTGCGCCACCAAATGACGCTATTATCGAGCAGAGGGCTTCCAATACCTTCATTTCCACTATTTTCCACCGATCATGTGACATAATGTCCTAGCGGCTTACTGTGGTTTCTGAACCCGACGGTCAAATGCCGTTTCACAAGCTCATTGGCTGCCGCTGCTGCCTTAACGTCTTTTTCAAGGACGCCTTCGGTTCTCTCCCCGTGGAACGTTGCGAGTCTTTCGTTGTAAAATGTTGTTGTAGATATTAAAAAAAATTGATTTTTCGAAACCCGTAAACCCATGTAATCCTTTAAGTGAAAATGTCGAACATTTTCTATAGAGACAATTTGGAATGTATTTTTTTTAATTCAGAATTTTACTCACCTGTGATTCGAACTTGAAAAGCAACTTTTCCAAAATTTAGAATTGGCCTCGTCTAGGATTCGAATCCATAATTTTTATACTCTCGCAACAAAGTTGCTAAGGAGAGTATTACAGTTTTGTTCACATAACGGTTGTTTGTAAGTCCTAAAGCTAAAAGAGTCAGATATAGGGTTATACATACATATATACCAAAGTGATCAGGGTGACGAGTAGAGTTGAAATCCGGATGTCTGTCTGTCCGTCCGACCGTGCAAGCTGTAACTTGGGATATCATGATGAAACTTGGTACACGTATTTCTTGGCTCCATAAGAAGGTTAAGTTCGAAGATGGTCAAAAACGGCCCACTGCCAAACACAAAATGGCGGAAACCGAAAACATATAAAGTGTCATAATTAAGCCATAAATAAAGATATTAAAGTGAAATTTGGCACAAAGGATCGCATTAAGAAGGGGCATATTTGGACGTAATTTTTTTGGAAAAGTGGGCGTGGCCCCGCCCCCTACTAAGTTTTTTGTACATATCTCGGAAACTACTATAGCTATGTCAACCAAACTCTATAGAGTCGTTTCCTTCAGGTATTTCCATATACAGTTTAAAAATTGAAGAAATCGGATAATAACCACGCCCACCTCCCATACAGAGGTTATGTAGAAAATCACTAAAAGTGCCTTAACCGACTAACAAAAAACGTCAGAAACACTAAATTCTACGGAAGAAATGGCAGAAGAAAGCTGCACCCAGGCTTTTTTTTAAAATTCAAAATGGACGTGGCGTCGCCTACTTATGGACCAAAAACCATATCTCAGGAACTACTCCACCGATTTCAATGAAATTTGGTACATAATATTTTTTTAACAACCTGATGACATGTACGAAATATGGGTGAAATCGGTTCACAACCACGCCTTCTTCCAATATAACGCTATTTTGAATTCCATCTGATGCCTTCTCTGTATAATATTTACATTAGGAACCAATGATGATAGCGGAATAAATCTTTACACAAATACGGTATTTGAGCTGAGGTATCCCTTGTGGAAAAATTGTCGTGAACGGACTATAACTTTTCAAGGTCCCTGTTATCGAACACGAAGAACTCAGTGCCTAACCTAACCTAACCTAATTTTTTTTCGGTAAATCTCTCAGAATTTAATTCTAATTAATTTTACAGCAAAATAAAAAAATATGTAAATAACGGGTAATGAAATCTCGATTATCACTTTATCATGCGAGAGTATAAAATATTCGGTGACACCCGAACTTGGCCCTTCCTTACTTGTATTTAGGGAACAACTCATTTTTTCCCATAAATTTATTTTATTATATTTTTTTATTGCTTTCTCATATTATCATTATTGAGAGCCAAAGCATTACCGCGCTGTCCCTCAAGTCTCTTTTACCAAATGTAGGGTGTACATGTAGAAGTTGTTAGCAAATATTTCTTAAGTATTGCATTTATATATAGACATCTTTTGCTTGTATGCGTGTATTTGTGTAACAGTCCTCTCGCGAGCAGCACTAACACTCTCGTCTGGCGTTAACAAAACGTCTTACGATTGGGTTGGTTTACGACACCATTGATCTTTTCAAAGTTAATCCATACAAGCGGAGATTTATATAAACATATGTATGTAAGTATGTCTCTTTTTCGATGTCTATTAATTAATGAATGAAAAAGCTACTCCCTGTGACCTTCTAAAAACTCATATGAAGTTGGCTTGTTCTTCTTCAGCACAGTGTTTCATTCATGAAATTTACGAAAGCAAAGTAGTACGAGTATACACTGCGCGTCATTAGGTTAACACATATAAGCAGCGAATACAGCCAATATAACTGTTTATGATTTTTTTGTTGTTAATTGGCAGCTACTTTGTTGTTTATTTGTACATAGCGTCATCCTGAATCCTAAAGTTAGAGTTCAATAGTAACTTTCGGGCGAAAGTAGATGTGAATAAAGAAGAGGGTTAATAGCGGAGGAAGATACTACGTCTATCTATACCTGCAAGTCCAAACTGGACCCTGCGCTGTAGGGACTGAATACAAGTATACAATGATCTTCACATCTATATTTCTATCCGGCTACTAAATTTAGCCCGCATCTTCCAAGCAATAATATCATGCATTATAACGAAATAGAGAGGGCCCAAGTATAATAAGAATAGAACCAAGGACTTATTAAATAGGTACATGGGTACAGAAATAGTATATACAGAGTTACAGCCCTTAATAAACCGCTGGTCCTTTGGAGAGCATGAGAGCTAAAAACATACTTACCATATAACAATATTTTCCATAGCTTCAAGCTAGAAGGGAATAAGGAAACGCGTTTCCACTTCCTCTATAAACGTACAGCTCTATTACGAACCCAATACAAAATACTAGGAACCCAAAGGAACCAAACCTTGAATGGTTGCGCGTTAAAAAAGCACAACGGACGTAAGTAGTTACATCAAGAGTACCAAATGGTTTGAGCGTAACAATGGAACGAGATAGCAAAAGTATAAGCATTCAGCGGTAATTAAGCCCAAGTGGGTAGCACTCCTACCTACCTATCAATTATTATTTCCATGATCTTCGGAGGAAGGAACATCCGATGGAATGAATACATAGGCGTCTGAGCACTGTGACGGTTGGCGTAGACAACTTTTAATATGGTTTTTGGGAACGGCAATTCTTGAATGCTAAAACGTACAGGAAACTGCTTTTAGCCATTTAAAATTTTTTTTTTTAGAATACTTGAAATACATATTAGTTTTGAATGGAAAAGTAAAAAAAAAAAAATATTCAAAGTATTGACCATTGCTTTTTACAAATTTTGTCCACGTTTCTAGCAATTTGTGGATACCATGCCAATAGAAATGGAGGTCTTCTGAAGCAAACTCCAGGCACCCAATTTTCGACTTCTGTGTAGGAATCGAAGTACTGCTCTGCCATGAGTCATACGCATCCCATCAACGAGAACAAATGGCAATCGAAAGGGGCCAACTATGATAAATACATCGGGTGGGGTAGCATCTCCCAGCCAATAACTTTGATTGTATTCTGTATCAATTTTGCTTTGTCGTGTAATAAAATTACTTTACCATGCCTTCTGGCTCATTCTGCTCGTTTTTCGTTCAATGCATGGTTGAAATCGATGATTTGTTTTCTGTAGCGATTTATTAACAGTTTCATCAGGTTTTAGAAGCTCATGATATAGCACACCGTTCTGATGCCTTCTTACCGAACCGAATTGGTTTTGCAGTCGATGTTGATGGTTATGCCGGATTAACACCGACTTTAATCCCTTAAAGTAAATCCATATTTCGTCACCACTGACAATTCGAAACGAAACTGAATTTTTCGTGTCAACAAGTGTTTTTACCGGTTTTCCATTTGTCTTTCATTCGATTCATTTTCCATACTTTTAGATCTTTCCCATAGCTTTTAAACGATCTGAAATTGTTTGCTGTGCAACATTTAACATGGCTGCAATTTGCTTTTGACTCAAAGTATCATCTTCATATTGCTTGCAGTTCGGCGTTTTCAAACTTTATTGAGATCTTGATCTCGGAGTTATTTGGTTTCAACAAGACGGCGACACTTCCTACACACAGAACACTTTGGCGAGCAAATAATTTGACATTTTGGGACGGTAGATTGGCCATCACGATCGTGAGATATCACACCACTAGACTTTTTCTTGTGTGGATATGTAAAGTCTAAAGTCTATGTGGACAATACCGCTTCGCTTTAGGTCTTAGAGCAACACTTCACACGTGTCATTCGCAAGTTCCCAGTCGAAATGCTGAAAAGAGTCATCAATTGGACTCACCGTATGGACCATCTGAGACGTAGCCACGGCCAACATTTGAAAGAGGAATGCCAAAGAATGTTCTTTTGATTGATAATAAAAATTCCCCATTAAATTTGAAGTATCTGTGTTTTTTCTTTAAAAAAAAAAATAGGGAACCTCGAAATGGATCACCCATTATTATACAAACATTAATCATAAACTCGAGAAAGCTTGAGAAAAGAGTGTATGTTAAAGTATTCATCCTATCAATGCAATTGCATGATACATACATACTGGCTACGAGACCACATTTACATACATAGGAGCTTAACTATTTTGTTTTTGTGCAGCTGATTTCAAAAACTTAACATAACTTCATTTGAAATTCAAGGTTACTTTAATTTCTGGAAGTGCCCACTCTATTGTTAAAGCACTTTTCACTCATGATTTTGTCGAATTAAATGTGGTTTAAGAATTATTTGACCACCTAAGCAAGAAAAACATGTTATTTAAATTACTTTGTGTACGTGGACTGCAGCATGCGACTTCAGCTGAAAATATACATACACACGTATTAATGTGGATATGAGACGAGTCGACCCCATATTTTGCAAATTAATGAATAAACATAAAAGGGAAATGTTTTTTTGTCATTTATTATAAGAATCAATTCATGTATACCCCTAACGAAAAATTCTTTTCGTATTTCTAATCAAATTTTTTTTCTTTATTTACAACTTTAATGAACTAAGTGTCATTTTGGTCGACCATTTTTCACCATTTTTCTGCTAGAGACATTATTCCATCAGTGTAAAACCTTTATGGTTTCTCAGTGAAAAACTGCAACAAGTAATTTTCAGAAGCTTCTCTTGAAGTCAACTTTACTTCATTAAGGGAGCTCTGCATTGACCGAAAGAAATGGCAGTCCGATGCTGCAAGGTCAGGAATATATTGTGGATGCATCAAAACTTCCCAACCAAGCTCTTCCACTTTTTTCCAAATCATCAAAGTTGTGTGTGTGGTCTGGCTTTGTCCTGATAGGAGACGAAGCCCTTTCTGTTGTTCAGTTCTGGCCATTTTTTTCGAATGCTTGCTTCAATCGCATCAGTTGTTGACAGTTAAATGTAGAATCAATCGTTCGGCCAGGCTGAAGCAGCTCATAGTGGATGACTCCTTCCTAATCCCACCAAACACTCAGCATAATCTTTCGAGGCGTCAATCCTGGCTTTGCGACCATTTGTTGAGCTTCACCACGCTTAGACTATGATCTTTTTGGCATATTATTGTCGTATTTGAACCACTTTCCACTCTCCTGTTACCATTCGCTTAGAAATGATTCGATATCATTTCCTTTCAGCAAAGAATCGCAGATGCTAATTCGATTCAATAAATTTTTCACACACAATTTATGTTGTACCCAAATACCAAGCTTTTTTTTGCAGCCAGATGATGAATGTTAAGTTCCTTACCGATGGCGCAGGGAAAAGCATCTATACTAATGAGTCCAAACTACATAATCGAATTAAGATGGCCTCTTTTCAGCAAAACTAAATACTGAAATTGCCTTCCATCTACCAAACCACAGCAGTGTCTTCCTAGCGGAGATCAAAGCAATTAAAGAAAACCTTCTTGCTCTCAACAAGGAATATTTTCATATATACAGATTGTCAGGCGGCCTTGAGATCACTACAGTTGCTGACGGGTTTGTCAAAGTCACTACAAAAAAACCTTAATCTCTTCGTAGATCTAAAATCCTATTTCACGATAAACCTGCAATGTGTTCCAGGAAATAGGAATATTCCTGGGAACTGTGAAACTGATGAAATGGTCATAACAGGCCTTACGCTGCAATTTGACTCCGGTAAAGACGGAATTTATTATACCTCTGCTACTTAGATATTCAATTGACAGGCATGAAATAATTATAGATGCGTCTCGATGGTATCAATCCCTGTCAAGAAGAGACTGTAGGATCATGATCGGTATACTAACTGGTCACTGTCTGGTATCGGCACACGCCCGCAGAATGGCGCTGACAGATCGACAAGACGGCAAGAAATGTCTACAGCAAGGCACCAGAGAAAAAAGGAACATCTCTTGTGCACTTGTCCCGCATTGGCAAGACTACGCGGTAAGCATCTGGGGTTCCGAACTATGAAAGAAGTATCGATAGTGAGGCCACGCAGTCTGTTAAATGCGCGTCAACCGCAGGCATCCTAAAGGATGGGTACTCCTCATTAACAAACCCTTGCGTAGCTTCGTTCTGGATATTGCAGCAGGTTAAACTCTTACTTGTCCAGAATAGACCCCGACCCAACCAACGTATGTCCTGCATGCAATGAGTCTCCTCATGACACTGGCCACCTCTTTGCATACCCCGCCACCCCACTCATCTAACACAATTTTTCCTTTGGTCCGACTCCGTCGAAGCAGCATGTTTTCTGGGCCTCCCGCTAGATGACGTCGACGAAAACTTAGATAATCCTTATCATCCTAACGGGGATTAGATATCCGTTAGCACAACAACAACTACACCTCATGACAGATGGCTGGGAACCAGACACTGAGAAAGCGGCCCTTAACATTTGAAGAATTTTTTTTTTTGGAATCCCGAAAATTTTAAATACAAATAATTTTCAAAATTCGAATTCCAAATAACGGGTTAAAAAAAATATATATAATAATCTCAAATACCGAATAAAAAAATAATACATATATGTATGAAATTTAAAACCCTGCTTTCTTTAAATAAAAAAAAATAAAAATAGAAAAATGTGTATGGTATACAGTGTAATATCTCCATACATTAAAATTTCGTCCGCTTGGTCACTGTAGGGCTGCGATTTGAAGAATTTGAGAATCGAAATGCGAATAAATTTGTCACTTGTGCAGCGCGGAGAGGTGGTAATTGTTAATGTATGGCATAAAAAAATTAAGATGGACAGATCCGGTTTATGTATACCTACATACACACTTCCATATGTACATGTAGTATATACATATGTATATGGGTATACATATAATATGAGCTTCTGCTGCAGTCACCAGTATATGTACATACATAAGTATCTATGTATGTAATTATATATGGTATATAGGGGATGTGAACAGCGACATATTTGTTGTAGCAAAAAGCATATAATATATTAATTTTGTAAAAAATATACAATTTTTCATATTGTATTATGTACTTATGCAGCAATAACAGCGCAACGGGTTGCAACAAACGCTCTTATAATTCTGTGTGTGTATGTGTGTCACCCTTAGATGATCAAATATAGCGCACACCCGCTGGTGGGAACGTATAAAGCACCGGAATAATGACTATTTATAATGTTTAGCATGTATTTTATTATTATTTTGAAGGTATGTATTTCTCATTTTTTAAAGCTAATTTATTGTTAATTATTTTTTACTTAATAACTACAACTTTCAAATTGTAAAAAAAAAAAACGGATTAAGACATACCACTGCTGCGCCTTGGTTAAATACAACAAGTTTCAAAGACAAAAGACTAAAAAATTTCATAAATATTAACGAAAACGCTTATTCACCTAAATGTAAGTAACATAACCTCAATGTATTATAAACTAAAAAACAGGATACAACTTTAAATACGGTTGCAACAGCGCTTTAATACGCTTGACAAATCAAAAGCTTTACATACAAGAACTTGGATTTGGTTGGTGATTGTTGTTGTTATTGCCACAGAATTCTGTCAAGTGGACAGTCTGGAAAAAGATTCGGGTCCGTTCTGGTTACGTAGACCCGGCTGTCGTGGAAACGGCATACAAAAGCTTGAATTTGATTGGTTAGTATGTATGGCAGCTATAAGCTATACTGGTCCGATCTGAACAATTTAGTCAGAGATTGTACCATTGCCCTGAACAATACACGGAGCCAAATTTCGTGAATAGATCTTATCAAATAAAAGATTTCCATACAAGCACTTGAATTTAATCGATCAGCTTGTGCGTCACATATGTATGTATATCACACTGTGTTCCTAAATCCGACAAATGAGCACAAAAACACACACTAACTCGCTAAATGCAAAGATTAAAAGACAATTTTAAATTTTAAGAAACAAACGCCGATTCTATTTATTGTATTATTATTGAAATCACAAACATTATTTTATAGTGTATTTCTTCTTATTTTGTACATCAATAAAAGTGGCATGCATTTGATTGTAAAATTTATAAACCTACTATTTCATAAAGTCTTATAACTAAAAGACACTAGCCAATAAAAGTTTTCGAATTGTAAACATGCTGAGAGAACCTAACCACTATATCCAGAAAAAATAGGAATATTTTAATTAAATACATACATACATACATTTAATGAATGTGTAGATGAAAATATGCTAAATTAAGCGCGAAAAAAATGGATTAGACTCATCTAAACATAATCCGAATGTGAACTTAAAAAGTAGTAATACGAGTATGTTCAAAAATTCAAAATATTTGCAGACCGTGATGGCTTTCAAAATACAATATATGGCAATCATGATCAGGTTACAAATATCTATGCTATTGAACAGGCAACAGGCAGGCCGGCACACGCCTTTTTCTTTTATATTTACAATTTATTAGCCATTTTGTACAACGGAGTTTTCAATACGAATATACAAAGGCGAGTTACTGTTTAATTTAACTATTCATACGCGCATAGTTGGTTTTCTATGAAACAGCGAACGCAATTATTAAGAGTATTTACTTTTTTGGATTATTTTTTAATTAAATTATGGCAGTGCAGCACGCCCGAGATCTTAACAATAGCAAAATGTGGTGGGTTACTGGTCCTGTTGATTTGTTATAATTAATATTGTAATGTAATGTATAATTATTACTGTTGTATTGGTCGGCGAAATAGTAAAATATGTGGTTCTGGTTTATGTATCATGTAATGTATCCAACCGCGAGATTGTTGCACACCAATAGACCGCCATTCGTGCTCCGTCATCAAATGCGTTTTGGGCACCAATTTCGAAAGTTCCTTTGGTAGCACAACATGCCTTGAAAATTAAAAACAAACACATGTTTATTAAATAATAAACAACGAATTTACAATAACAAAATTATTTACCTATATTCGAATTTTTCATCGTAGTATTTATCCGAATAGTAAATGTCCTTACTCATGGTGATTGCCTTATGCGAATTTTCTAGATACCAACAAATGACAGAAGTTCCTTCACGTTTTTTGCACCTGGTGCAGATATTCGGCAACCTGTAGATCCTTTTTCAAATTGTTTCGACGTTGCTTTTAAGGCTGACAATTTGCTTTACACAAAAACTGACGCTTGTATACGTTTGTTAACTTTTTGTACTTTCCTCAGTTGATTTGAACTTTTAAAATGCTATTTTTAGCAATTTTCGCGAAATATACACATATAAATGCTTCTTCCTCTCGCTCCAAAATTAACTAAAATCCGCAAGGCGCCAAACTAGCGTCGATCGTTTTATTTTCCGTTTGAATTTGTTGTTTCATTTATATCAGGTAAAAAAGCATGCGTACATGCGAGATAGCCATATTCCAGTGATACATTACATTAGCGACATCTTCAGGCGAATTTACATAAATATAAAGGTAGTGTTCAACAAAATGGACAATAACAGAGTTGCAACGGAGAGATACAAGTATACGAAAAACTGTCAAATCTTAATTAATATTGTTACGAATTTACTCTTGCTAGTTTACTTTGTTAGGTTCGTATCTCTGGATTGACAAATAAAATCAACACTGTTTAATTTAATTCAACAACTCTTCCCTGCAAGACGGGTAGTTGTTAGCAAACGTGTAAACGAGTTGTTATTGTTCACTTTTGCATTCGTTAAAATATTTGTTACTTTTGTTCAGAGAGTGGGAAAAAAGTAACACATAGCTATTTAATGTTCAATGGTTATCTCGCTCTAACCAATGGCAAATATCGCATGCTGCCTTGTTCTTACAGAATACACACATTTGTTAGCAAATCTCTTCACAGCATCTTACGTGTAACAAATTATTTTGTTAGCGCTTAGCTTACCCATGTGTTATGGATAACAAAAAGTATTTGTTACCCGAATATCTGTTAGTGTTATTATTTTGGTTATTAGTTTGTTACCTTTAACATATAAGCATGTTAGGAAGAACAAGCAGTAACAAGATTATCTGTTACCCATTTTTACTTCTAGCAAATTAAATTCTTTTAAATAAAAGTCATTTTTTTAAATTATTTTGCTTTATTTAATAATAAAATCAAAATCAGATATTAATTAAATTAATAATATGCCTATTATTATTGCATTCGGCAGAAAAATTATATACAAGTTATTTGAGTATAAAAATTATAATTGTAAAAATTCATATTTTTAAAAGTAAAATTAGACACTTCAACTTAGAACTAATATATACAACTTAAAACTAATATGTACATCTTAAAACTAATATTTACAACTTAAAACTAATATATATAAGTAATAATAATAAAACTTATATTAATTTAGCCCTTAGTTTATGTTTCTTCTGTTTATAACGATTGTGGCTTAAGGCCACAAATCTCCGGAGCTCCCCATATATACTGTTTTTATCCTTGTCAGGAAATATATCTAAAATTAAACGTAATAAGTTAAGGCATTCAAATATATACCAATAAAAAAACCTACCAAAAACTAACCCTACGCATTTTAGTTTTAGTAGGGATTTCTTCTCCTTGCGCCCCTCTAAATTGTAATGGTACATTACATCGTCTGAAAACAAACCACGTAGTACGCCGTCCACACTGCCTTTTGCGCCCTTCGACTTCAATATTAGCCGCATCTGTAAAAAAAAATTACAGTAAATTATATCACAATCGCATAATATTTAAAAACGAAATATTTACCATAGCATCCGTGCTTTCCTTTTGGGAAAGTTTTTCTTCCACGAAGCGCACGTGCTCTTCCGATGACATGGGTAGTTTCGAAGCGAGCTCCAGGTAATGCTCGTCCTCCAAATCACCGGTGATGCGGCTAATTGAATGATGCGTCTTTGCTGCTATGATAGGAATCGAATATCCACGTCGAAAACTAAAAAAAAAAAAAAAAATATTATATAATTATTATATAAAATTAAAAATATTAAGTTTAATTAAAAAATATAATATAGCAACAAATATTACTTTGATAAAGATTTTTGATTTGTAAATACTTACAAATAGTATATTATAGGAGGAAAATATAGTTGAGAAGTGTCTTTTTAAAAGAGAATATCTATTTCTTAATTAATTTTTGTAAAATGAGAAAACATTATATATAAATATTTACTGATTTACCGAAAAATAGTATTTCTGTTTAGGACACATAATTTAACCCTTTTTTACTTGCGACATATGTATCTTTTTGAGATCAACATCCAAGTAAAGAAGTTGTGTATTTCAGCACTAAAGAAAAGACTATATAAATAGTTTAAAAAAATTAAAATGTAAATATCCTTTTTTGAAAAGACACTCCTCATTTGCTTGAAGCTTGAAAAAGTTTAATTTTAATTTAATTTTTAAAATCCTGCTTAGGAGCAGAAATGCGTATATGTATGTATATGATGAAACACTAATGTTGTTTTTATTTTAAACAATTTTAGATATTCTGCATACGAACAGATATCTTGGACGAACAAATGAACATTTTTAATTATAGAGGAGGTTATCCAGTTCAAGAATATAAATATTCGAGATATTTGCGTTTAAAGGTGGGTTTCCAGCTCTCAAAAAAAGCAAAAACTTCATATAAAAAACGCTTATGAAATGATCAAGAAGTTTTCTGGTGTAAATTAAGTTTACACTTATATTTCGCTTTTTATGTTCACTAGCACTTCACTAATTCTGAAAAACCTCCTCAATTCGACAATACCCATTTTATTCCCGAAATCCTGGGGCGGTATTCTAAAGTCGGCACAATTATAATTGTAACCGCACAATTCGTTTCAATTTAGATTTCAAATTTTTTACATTTACACATGTATGTATGTATATATGTACATATATATGTAGATATAAAGCACAAATTACATATTTCACAAAAATGCACAATCTATAGCAACTATTTGAAATAAATATGCACTATTTAGCTTTAATAATTTAAAACTTACTCTCTTATTTGTTTGTTGTACGCAATATATGTATTTGAATCCTCCAAATGTTTCCTGTAATATTAAAATTTTTAATTATACACACAACATTAAATTCACAATGCTTACCTTTTTCTCCTTGTTAAGCCTTTTAGTTTCTCTATACAAAATAAATTAAAAATATAAATATGTATTTATAAATAATAAATAAAATATCAAGTAACGAACTTACCTCTTTAAAATCCAAAATAAACTGCGCTTTTCGTTTTCTTCTTCTTGAAAAATTGGGCATTCGTCTCTCCTGTTCTAGCAAGTTAATATTACAATATGTTTAGAATGTCGATAGTTTTTCTCTATCTTACTTACGTATTCTCCCATTCAATTGAAAATTCCAGAAAATGTAACAGTGTTAGTGAACAGCTGAAAATGTTTCAATGTATTTGTGCAATCTGTTACCTCCGTCTTGCAGGGTTTATTTCACAACTCGTCTACACTATCACAGTTTACTCTTAGCACTGATTGATTACGTTGGCGCTGCCACGGCTTATATAGCCACGCACTTCTCGCTGATGCCGACGTGTCCTTCTAGAATATCGCGTCTGGAAATTACCAGAACATACGGCTATACGGCGCCAGACGCAAGCAGACAGTCGCGGCGCCAGACTCAGCAATTGTTTACCTAGACAAGCAGACAGTGCGGCGCCAGATGTCTATTGTTTCGACGAGCAGACAGCCGTGGCGCCAGATGTCTACAACAAGACAAATGCTATTCCATATACCTACAGCTATTGTTCATAATCAGGGATGCATATAGTAATACAAATATAACTTAATACTACTTTTGTAACACTGCCCTCCACTAAAGCCTAATCGTCCCGATTAGGCACAAATCCTCTTGAACCAAATGGGGCGAGCCTCTCCAAATGTACTACTTTCATTTTACATCGTGCTTTTCCATTTCTTTGTATGCGGTATACCACGTCATTAAGTCGTTTCATCACCATATAGGGTCCTTCCCAGGCTGTCTGTAGTTTCGGGGACAAGCCTTTCTTTCGAAGTGGATTGTACAACAGGACCAGATCACCTTCTTCAAAACCTTTTGAATTTGCCGCTTGATCGAACCGGTCCTTCATCTTATTGCTCATCAGATGCGTATGCTGTCTTACCATTAGATGCAATTCATTCATTTCTTCCTTTAAGGCAGAACAATAATCTCCATCATTTCTTACAGCTGTAGGATTCGTTCCAAACTTAAGATCAGCAGGGAGTCGCAGATCAGATCCGAAAATAATCTTTGCTGGCGTGTAACCAGTTGTCTCGTGCTTCGCTGAACGATACGCCAGCAGGAACATCTGGATGCACTTGTCCCAATTCCGTTGATCTTTATCAACGATTTTCCGCAGATGTTCTTCGAGCGTTCGGTTGAATCTCTCTACCATCCCATCTGATTGTGGGTGTAACGCTGTTGTCCGTGTCTTGTGGATGCCCAATAATGTACAGACTTCTTGGAAAATGGAAGATTCGAAATTCCTGCCTTGATCTGAGTGTAATTCGACGGGCACTCCGAACCTTGTTATCCAATTTTCTACAAACGCTTCGGCTACGGTCTTCGCTTCCTGGTTTGGTAAGGCATATACTTCTGGCCATTTACTGAAATAGTCCATGACAACCAGTAGATATTTGTTTCCGGCCGTACTGGTTGGAAACGGACCTGCAATATCCATTGCGACTCGTTCAAATGGTGATCCCACGTTGTACTGTTGTAGCCTACCGCGACTTTTGGCTTTAGGACCTTTAGCTGCCATGCACTCTACGCAATTACTTATCCATTCTGCTATGGAATCTCGACAACCGATCCAGTAGAACCGTTGTTTAATCTTCTCTATAGTTTTTGTTATTCCAAGGTGCCCTCCACTAGGTCCATTGTGATATTCTTTCAATACTTTTGGGATCATGGACTTCGGTACTATGATGAGCAGACGAGAATGTTTGCCATCTTCGCTTTCCCAGGTACGATGAAGGTATCCATTAACGAGGTTTATGCTGTTCCATTGGGCCCAATATGCTTTTGCAGTTGGATTCTCGCTACTTATTTGTTCCTTTGGTGGTCGTACCCCATTTTCTTTGGCCATTACCAGCTTTGCAAGATCAGGGTCCTCCAGCTGATTGATTCTGATGCGGTGAGGAGTCCAATCATCTTCAGGTTCTATATTCAGTAATCGCACGTCGATTATACCTTCTTTTCCTTCTGATTTGGAGCAATGTTTACATTCCAGTGGACAAGGGCGACGTGATAATGCATCCGCATTTTTGTGGTGAATCCCCTTTCGATGTTCCGTTTCGAAGTCGTAATTCTGTAATCTTTCGATCCATCGTGCAATTTGGCCTTCCGGATTCTTAAACTGTAATAACCATTTTAATGCTGCATGATCAGTCCTCAGCAAGAATCGTTGTCCATACAAATACTTGTGGAAATGTTTTACACATTCCACCACAGCTAGTAGTTCTTTTCGCGTCACACAGTAGTTTTTCTCTGGTTTCCCGAGCACTCTGCTGTAATACCCAATTACTCTTTCTTGTCCGTCGATGAGCTGAGACAGGACACCTCCAATTCCATAAGCGCTCGCATCTGTATCCAGGATGAATTTCTTTCCAGGTATTGGATAAGCTAACATCGGCGCCGTACAAAGTAGTTCTTTCAGCTGCTCAAACGCTTTTTCTTGTTCCAACTGCCATACAAACGGGCGATTCTTCTTTGTTAAATCATGTAAATTTCTAGCCACGTTCGCAAATCCAGGTACAAAACGGCGGTAATACGTGCATAAACCGAGGAAGCTGCGGAGTTCATGTATGTTGGTGGGTCGAGGCCAATCTTTAACTGCATTTATTTTTCCTTCCTCGGTGTGAATCCCCTCAGTTGACACTTTATGTCCGAGATATGTGACCTGCTTCTTCCATAATGAGCACTTTTTGGGATTCAAGCGTAATCCGGCTGATGCTATTCGCTGAAAGACTTCCTCTAGATTTTTCAGATGATCATCAAAACTTTTTCCCATGATGATAATGTCATCAAGATACACCAAACATGTCTTCCAGTTGAGTCCTTTTAACACATGTTCCATCAGTCGCTCGAACGTTGCAGGCGCATTACATAACCCAAATGGCATCACAGAGAATTCCCATAACCCGTCGCCCATACTGAAAGCGGTCTTTTCACGGTCACATTCATCGATCTCGACTTGCCAATATCCACTTTGTAGATCTAATGTAGAAAACCATTTCGCTCCAGACAAGGTGTCTAATGTATCGTCGATTCTTGGTAGAGGATAACTGTCTTTCTTTGTGACATCATTCAACTTCCTATAATCTACGCAGAAACGGGTGCTACCATCTTTCTTTTTAACTAAGACGATAGGTGAGCTCCATGGACTTATTGAAGGTTCGATTACACCGTTTTTGTGCATGTCTTCAATAATTTTGTTAGCATCCTCACGTTTTGCTAGTGGAACCCTACGCGGAGCTTGTCGGATTGGTTTAGCGTCTCCGGTATTTATGCGATGTTTGACAATGCCGGTTCTTCCTGTGTTTCCTTCGTTTGCAAATATGGATGCGTATTTTTCTAATAGTTTTTCTGCTTTTAATTTTTCATTTCCATGCAGTTCGTTCAGCAAATTATTTAGGAGTGTAGGACTTATCTGTTGTGGCTCAATAGTAGGTTTCTGTTGTGACCGTTCGCATCGTGCTATTGCACTTATATTCTGGCACTGTCCAATTACTGCTCCTTTCTTCAGACTTATAGGCGTGTTGAATTCATTCACTACTCTGACCGGAATGGTGGCGTCTTCTCTAGTTTTCACAAGCGTTCTTCCTACCAATATGGGTGTATCTATTTTTGTTGGTTCCACAATCCACAACTCTTCAGTCCCACCTCCTCCATTCACTTTAGCCCATACAATCGCCTCAGATTTTGGTGGAATACTCTGATTATCATCAACAATCACCCTCTTACTTTCAACGTTGGTCACATATCCGGTGTTTATAGGCATCTCCATGTTCTGGCAAAACAGCATTTGCTTGTTTAAATCCAAAGTAACCCCGTGATCAATCATGAAATCTACTCCCATTATAATTTCATCCGCGATTTCTGCTACGATGAAGGTGTGATTAACTTCCAGGGTACCAATTATGACTTCGCAGAACACTTTTCCCGCAACAGCTGCTTCCTCTCCAGTGGCCGTTCGAAGCTTGCAACCAACTAATGGTTCAACCGTTCCTCTCACCACATCCGGTCGGATGATTGAATGTGTGGCACCAGTATCCAAAGTAAGCGTTGACAGTCGTCCATTTACGATGCCGTTGATAGTAAGATTGTTGTCATGGCGACCTATTTGTGATATCGAGATGGCGGGGCAAATAGTTGTGGGAACCAGCTCACGCCCCTTTGAACTGTTCCGTTTTAGTTTTAACGACTTGTGAGATGTGGATGCTCCGTCCTCGTTATCTGTTGGTTGTTTCCGTTTTGATGGGTTTACTTTTATATTGCAATTTCGGGCAAAGTGACCCGCTTTTCCACAGTTGAAACATCTTCCTGTTGTATTTACTCGCGGTGCAGCAATTGTCTTCAGAGTCTTCAATATTTCTTCCATCAGCGCCGGTTGTTCCATTTCAACCCTTTGTACTTTGTGTGCTGGTTTACTTAGTAGGGAAGCTGTTTCCTGTGTGAGGGCGTGCGAAACCGTTTCAGCAAACGTTCTTTTTGGCAATGCATATGTGGCGCGTTTGGTGTCCACATCACGAATTCCATTTATGAAACATTGAATTTTTACCCTCTCAATGTAATCCACAGGTGCATCTGCATTTGCCAAATGAGCCAGTCGTTCTATTTCAGTTGCAAACTCTTGCAATGACTCGTTAATCTTCTGACCCCTATTTTGCAGTTCGATCAGGTATATTTGTTTCCGGTGCTCACTACCATATCGTCTTTCTATCGCACTCATCAATGCCTCATAGTTGTCCCGTTCACAGTCTGGAATAGTCTGAAGGATTTCTGCCGCAGGTCCTTTCAATGATACAAACAAGGACGCTACTTTGTCCGCTGCATTCCAGTTATTGGCCATTGCTGTCTTTTCAAACTGAAGTTTGAAAATTTGAAATGGAATACTTCCATCGAATGTGGGTGCCTTCAATCTTTGATTATTTGTCGATGGTGCAGGGCCATGCAGTTGCAGTTCTCGCACACGATTACTTAATTGAAGAACTTCTGCTTTTAAATTTTCTTCGTCATTTTTTAAAGTGCTTAATTCGTCTTCAAATTTTGAAAATTTCTCTTGCACTTGTGTATTATTCTCTGTAATCTGTTGTGTAAGGCGAGACTCTAACTGTGATGTATTTTCAGCTATTTGCGTCATTTGCTGTGCCAGACGATTTTCTGTTTGCACTACATTTTCTGTTATTCGTGATATATTTTCAGCTATTTGCTGTGCCAGACGATTTTCTGTTTGCACTGCATTTTCTGCTATTTGCTGTACCAGACGATTTTCTGTTTGCACTGCATTTTCTGCTATTTGTGATGTATTTTCAGCTATTATTTGCTTAATAGCCACTAACAGCATGTTCGTGTCTGCACTTGATGATGTTCGTTGTTCTTCTACTTTCTCTTCTACCTTTGTAGAAGTTTCTGGCCCAACAAATTCGAACTCGTCCACATTAATTCCATCCGCTTCCATTGCTTCACGTAATCGTGCCTGCAGATCCGCCTTTTGCCCGCTTATCGGCAAATTACGCTCCTCCAGTTCCTTTTTTAATTGTTGAATTCTCAATTCTCCGAATTTAACCATCTTGAATTTGGATTATTTGACAATCCCACTTCTGACACCAATTGTTACGAATTTACTCTTGCTAGTTTACTTTGTTAGGTTCGTATCTCTGGATTGACAAATAAAATCAACACTGTTTAATTTAATTCAACAACTCTTTATTTCACAACTCGTCTACACTATAACAGTTTACTCTTAGCACTGATTGATTACGTTGGCGCTGCCACGGCTTATATAGCCACGCACTTCTCGCTGATGCCGACGTGTCCTTCTAGAATATCGCGTCTGGAAATTACCAGAACATACGGCTATACGGCGCCAGACGCAAGCAGACAGTCGCGGCGCCAGACTCAGCAATTGTTTACCTAGACAAGCAGACAGTGCGGCGCCAGATGTCTATTGTTTCGACGAGCAGACAGCCGTGGCGCCAGATGTCTACAACAAGACAAATGCTATTCCATATACCTACAGCTATTGTTCATAATCAGGGATGCATATAGTAATACAAATATAACTTAATACTACTTTTGTAACAATATTGACTGCATATTCAATTTCAATAAGGTGTGTGTTAATTATTCATGAATAACATGATTTTCTTTACTGTTACTTTGAGAACTTTTCATTAAGCTACGAGAAAAAAAAAAAACAATTTTATTTCTTTTTTATAATTTATTAATAAAAAATATAATGAACATATTCATTTGCACAAAGTTGTTATAAGCAATAAATTGATCATAAAATATTTTCATGATAGTCAAAACTTACATATCTATAAATATCCCTGCAAGACGGGTAGTGGTTAGCAAACGTGTAAACGAGTTGTTATTGTTCACTTTTGCATTCGTTAAAATATTTGTTACTTTTGTTCAGAGAGTGGGAAAAAAGTAACACATAGCTATTTAATGTTCAATGGTTATCTCGCTCTAACCAATGGCAAATATCGCATGCTGCCTTGTTCTTACAGAATACACACATTTGTTAGCAAATCTCTTCACAGCATGTTACGGGTAACAAATTATTTTGTTAGCGCTTAGCTTACCCATGTGTTATGGATAACAAAAAGTATTTGTTACCCGAATATATGTTAGTGTTATTATTTTGGTTATTAGTTTGTTACCTTTAACATATAAGCATGTTAGGAAGAACAAGCAGTAACAAGATTATCTGTTACCCATTTTTACTTCTAGCAAATTAAATTCTTTTAAATAAAAGTCATTTTTTTAAATTATTTTGCTTTATTTAATAATAAAATCAAAATCAGATATTAATTAAATTAATAATATGCCTATTATTATTGCATTCGGCAGAAAAATTATATACAAGTTAATTGAGTATAAAAATTATAATTGTAAAAATTCATATTTTTAAAAGTAAAATTAGACACTTCAACTTAGAACTAATATATACAACTTAAAACTAATATGTACATCTTAAAACTAATATTTACAACTTAAAACTAATATTTACAACTTAAAACTAATATTTACAACTTAAAACTAATATATATAAGTAATAATAATAAAACTTATATTAATTTAGCCCTTAGTTTATGTTTCTTCTGTTTATAACGATTGTGGCTTAAGGCCACAAATCTCCGGAGCTCCCCATATATACTGTTTTTATCCTTGTCAGGAAATATATCTAAAATTAAACGTAATAAGTTAAGGCATTCAAATATATACCAATAAAAAAACCTACCAAAAACTAACCCTACGCATTTTAGTTTTAGTAGGGATTTCTTCTCCTTGCGCCCCTCTAAATTGTAATGGTACATTACATCGTCTGAAAACAAACCACGTAGTACGCCGTCCACACTGCCTTTTGCGCCCTTCGACTTCAATATTAGCCGCATCTGTAAAAAAAAATTACAGTAAATTATATTACAATCGCATAATATTTAAAAACGAAATATTTACCATAGCATCCGTGCTTTCCTTTTGGGAAAGTTTTTCTTCCACGAAGCGCACGTGCTCTTCCGATGACATGGGTAGTTTCAAAGCGAGCTCCAGGTAATGCTCGTCCTCCAAATCACCGGTGATGCGGCTAATTTAATGATGCGTCTTTGCTGCTATGACGCGGCATTCGCGCAATAATTTACTGATTGATAGGAATCGAATATCCACGTCGAAAACTAAAAAAAAAAAAAAAAAATTATATAAAATTAAAAATATTAAGTTTAATTAAAAAATATAATATAGCAACAAATATTACTTTGATAAAGATTTTTGATTTGTAAATACTTACAAATAGTAAATATATTATAGGAGGAAAATATAGTTGAGAAGTGTCTTTTTAAAAGAGAATATCTATTTCTTAATTAATTTTTGTAAAATGAGAAAACATTATATATAAATATTTACTGATTTACCGAAAAATAGTATTTCTGTTTAGGACACATAATTTAACCCTTTTTTACTTGCGACATATCTTTTTGAGATCAACATCCAAGTAAAGAAGTTGTGTATTTCAGCACTAAAGAAAAGACTATATAAATAGTTTAAAAAAATTAAAATGTAAATATCCTTTTTTGAAAAGACACTCCTCATTTGCTTGAAGCTTGAAAAAGTTTAATTTTAATTTAATTTTTAAAATCCTGCTTAGGAGCAGAAATGCGTATATGTATGTATATGATGAAACACTAATGTTGTTTTTATTTTAAACAATTTTAGATATTCTGCATACGAACAGATATCTTGGACGAACAAATGAACATTTTTAATTATAGAGGAGGTTATCCAGTTCAAGAATATAAATATTCGAGATATTTGCGTTTAAAGGTGGGTTTCCAGCTCTCAAAAAAAGCAAAAACTTCATATAAAAAACGCTTATGAAATGATCAAGAAGTTTTCTGGTGTAAATTAAGTTTACACTTATATTTCGCTTTTTATGTTCACTAGCACTTCACTAATTCTGAAAAACCTCCTCAATTCGACAATACCCATTTTATTCCCGAAATCCTGGGGCGGTATTCTAAAGTCGGCACAATTATAATTGTAACCGCACAATTCGTTTCAATTTAGATTTCAAATTTTTTACATTTACACATGTATGTATGTATATACATATATATGTAGATATAAAGCACAAATGACATATTTCACAAAAATGCACAATCTATAGCAACTATTTGAAATAAATATGCACTATTTAGCTTTAATAATTTAAAACTTACTCTCTTATTTGTTTGTTGTACGCAATATATGTATTTGAATCCTCCAAATGTTTCCTGTAATATTAAAATTTTTAATTATACACACAACATTAAATTCACAATGCTTACCTTTTTCTCCTTGTTAAGCCTTTTAGTTTCTCTATACAAAATAAATTAAAAATATAAATATGTATTTATAAATAATAAATAAAATGTCAAGTAACGAACTTACCTCTTTAAAATCCAAAATAAACTGCGCTCTTCGTTTTCTTCTTCTTGAAAAATTGGGCATTCGTCTCTCCTGTTCTAGCAAGTTAATATTACAATATGTTTAGAATGTCGATAGTTTTTCTCTATCTTACTTACGTATTCTCCCATTCAATTGAAAATTCCAGAAAATGTAACAGTGTTAGTGAACAGCTGAAAATGTTTCAATGTATTTGTGCAATCTGTTACCTCCGTCTTGCAGGGATATGCGTTAATTTGAAAATTGACAGTTCGTATTTACAAGGAGTGTTCCAAAGTAAAATTGTATGAAATTTCATCGATTGCTCTCTCACAACCCAGGGTTGTCAATATGGATATACTGTAGTAATTATAGAAGCTGTCTTCAATATGTTTGAAATTTTCTTAAAATAACTCAAAATCAGAGTCGAATGCTATTATTTATAAATATATAAACTATTTTTAATAGTTTGTTTTCAGTTTTGATATTTTATATTATAAAAAGTTGTAATTGAAAACAAAGATGTGTACAAAACCATATATGCGTATTGGGCAATGGCAACATTGTTCAAATGAAAACAAACAAAAATGACTGATTTCTGTGTTTTTACCACGGACTCAATTTTTAACACATTTTGCTCGCTAAGGAAGGAAGAGGTCCTGGGTCCTGGTCCTGTTATAAGTGTCAGTATATTTGTTTTATCGGTGCGAAAATGAGCTACGAACAAAGAGTCATCATTAGATTTTGTTTTAAAAATGGTAAAACTTATGACGAATCATTTCAATTGATGAAACAAGCTTATGGCGATGATTGCCTACCCCGTAGCAGAGTGCAAGAGTGGTTTCAACGTTTTCAAAGTGGTATTGAGGACATTAATGACGATCAAAATGTGTGTCAATCAAAATCTGTGATCACCGAGAATTCCATCGAAACTGTGCGTGAATTCATCAAAAATCAGCCGAAATCATCATTGTAATTCATGGAAATGATATTGAACATCGATTTATTGCATTTTGATCGAACATTTGGGCTTACGAGAGGTGTGTTCACGGTTTGTACCGCACAAATTGTCTGACGACCAAAAATTGCTCAGAATCCAACATTCGACAGACATCATGAAAGAGGTTAAAAAGGACAAAAACTTCCTTTACAATATTGTGGCTGGTGGTGAAACGTGGTGTTTCCAATATTATCCCATGGAGAAGTCAAATGTGAAGACAATGCTGATTTGTTTTTATGATTCCAAGGGTATTGTCCACAAAGAATTTGTTCCACCCGGCCAAAACGTTAATGCGGTATTCTACCTTAAACTTTTGAAGCGTTTGGTGCGCCGTATTCGACGTGTTCGGCCCGAATATAGCGAAGATGAAAGTTGGCGTTTGTTGTGGTCTCATCGATCGACGCTTGTGACCGATTATTTCAGCAAAAATCACATTTTAACCATTAACCACTCCCCGTATTCACCTGATATGGCACCGTGCGACTTCTTCCTTTTCGGAAAAATATCGGGAGAGGCGTTAAACCTTAGATTATGTACGTTGAAAGTACTAAATACAAAATTATTAGAAGACGAACTATTTTCTGAACACAAATCAAGTTTTTAGGTGTGGAAAAACTTACAAATAAGTCAAGCAAACTATACTTGTTTAATTGCACTATCGTATCGCGCAAACTATACTTACGTACATTCTCTATTAAGCTTTAAATCCGAATCCGACAAGTTACGCACTGACGTGCCAAGAGCGGAATAAGTTTCAGTGGGTCAAAAATAGTCGCTAGACAAGTTTTACCTCACTGAGAAGCGACCACGTACTACAAAAAAATTAATACAAATTTAATGCAAGCGATTAGTTGGAAGCCAGCTTGAAAATGAATGGATTAAGAGTATTTAACTTATGAAATTTGCAAAAATTAACGGAGCGAATCAGTTTATGGTCTCCCAATAGTTTCAATATGTGCTGTTGCAATTTGCTTTTATTTTCTACTTTAATTCGTTTTTTCCTTTTCTCTATGGATATGCTTTTGTTCAATTTCTTCATACTCAAATGTACTAAACAAATTATTATTGCGTTAACGACCTTTGATATAGGGCTGAAATCAGTTTTTAAACTCAATAAACGACCTTTGCTCCATCCTAGCATTTCCGCTCGATATTGTTGCTACATATTTGCAGTGTATGCACATGTAAGCATATAACTACGTAAAGTTTTACATGCCTACATGTAATGTGTGTTACCTTCTATACTAAACACTTCAACTGTTTGCTGAGGCACTCCTTTAGCACATTTCACCTGTAAAATGTATTTTTCCCGAATATTCCCTTAATACATGCTGAAAACTTCCTAGTTTGTTATAAAGTATGCATTTTATTAAGTTATATCGTTAAATATTTTTTGTTAATTACACTTCAGGCATAATCGTATATGTTATTAATAATATATATATATATATATTTATATACAGTTTTAAGTTGTACAATATATTTCCCAACTAGCCTAAAACTTGAAGAATAATTATTATAATTTCTCTTTTTGACTAAATATTGTCAAAAAAGTCTTGCGGTATTTTTACTGAATTTTCAATTGTTCATAAAATTGGTTACAATAATGCGATTCAAGCCAAATATGCGCCGTTTTGTTCAATGACGCGTTCCCAATGAGATGCCAACTTCATAACGCCCTTCTCATAGAAGCTCGCTTCGCTATTGGCAAAAAACTCGGAGAGCCAATTTTCACAGGACTCTCTTGTGGCCAACTTCAGACTACCAAGCGCGTTCGCCATGGACAGAAACAGGTGGTAATCACTTGGTGCGAGATCCGGACTATACGGTGGATGCAAAAGAACCTCCCATCCGAGCTCCCGGAGCTTCTGGCGCGTCACTAAAGATGTATGTGGCCTGGCGTTGTCCTGATGGAAGACAATTCGGCCTCCGTTGATCAAAGATGGCCTCTTCTGCATGAGTGCTGCCTTCAAGCGGTCCAGTTGTTGGCAGTACAGGTCCGAATTGAGCGTTTGGCCATAGGGGAGCAGCTCATAGTGGATTATTCCTTGCCAATCCCACCAAACACACAGAAGAACCTTCCTCGCCGTCAATCCAGGCTTGGCCACCGTCTGGGCCGCTTCGCCGCTTTTCGAGCACGACCGTTTGCGACTTACGTTATCGTAAGTGAACCACTTTTCATCGCCAATCACCATACGCTTCAAAAATGGATCGATTTTGTTGCGATTCAGAAGCGATTCGCATGCGTCGATACGGTCAAAGATGTTTTTTTGCGTCAATTCGTGTGGCACCCATACATCGAGCTTCTTAGTGACTCCAAGCTTCTTCAAATGGTTTATAACGGTTTGATGACTCATGCCCAGCTCTTGACCGATGCTACGGCTGCTACTATGCCGGTCTCCTTCGACCAATTCAGCGATTTTATCGCAATTTTCGACGACAGGCCTTCCGGAGCGTGGCGCATCTTCGACCACCTCTACACCAGAACGAAAACGTTGAAACCATCGTTGTGCGGTGGAAATGGAAACTGTATCGGGTCCATAAACTGCACAAATATTATTGGCGGCTTGAGATGCATTTTTGCCTTTATCGTAGTAGTACTGTAAAATATGCCGTATTTTCTCTTTATTTTGCTCCATGTTTGCGACGCTATAACTCACGAACAACTTAAAAGAAACGACAATCAATCAAACACGTATTAGCGCGTGAAATGAGCTTTCCAAAAAGGTATAGCATGACCCGATGCGACGAATAAAACTAGAACTACGCGCTTTCAGCGCCAACTAGCGAAAATACCGCAAGACTTTTTTGACAACCCATTATTTTCCGTTTGAATTTGTTGTTTCATTTATATAAGGTAAAAAAGCTTGCGTACATGCGAGATAGCCATATTCCAGTGACACATTAGCGACATCGTCAGGCGAATTGCAATATGATGTGTATTAATTATTCATTAATAACATGGTTTTCTTTACTGTTACTTTGAGAACTTTTCATTAGGCTACGAGAAAAGAACAATTTTATTTCTTTTTTATAATTTATTAATAAAAAATTTGAAACGTGTCAGCTGATTGTTCTCTCACAACCCAGGGTTGTCACTATGAATATACTGTAGTAATTATAGAAGTTCTCTTCAATATGTTTAACATTTTCTTAAAATAACTCAAAATCAGAGTCGAATGCTATTATTTATAAATATATAAACTATTTTTAAAAGTTTTCAGTTTTGATATTTTATATTATAAAAAATTGTAATTGAAAACATAGATGTGTACAAAACCATGTATGCGTATTGGGCAATGGCAACATTGTTCAAATGAAAACAAACAAAAATTGCTGATTTCTGCGTTTTTACCACGGACTCAACTTTTAACACATTTTGCTCGCTAAGGAAGGAAAAGGTCCTGGGTCCTGGTCCTGCTATAAGTGTCAGTATATTTGTTTTATCGGTGCGAAAATGAGCTACGAACAAAGAGTCATCATTAGATTTTGTTTTAAAAATGGTAAAACTTATGAAGAAACATTTCAATTGATGAAACAAGCTTATGGCGAAGATTGCTTACCTCGTAGCAGAGTGCAAGAGTGGTTTCAACGTTTTCAAAGTGGTGTTGAGGACATTAATGACGATCAAAATGTGTGCCAATCAAAATCTGTGATCACCGAGAATTCCATCGAAACTGTGCGTGAATTCATCAAAAATCAGCCGAAATCATCATTGGAATTCATGGAAATGATATTGAACATCTCCAAAACATCGATTTATTACATTTTGACCGAACATTTGGGCTTACGAGAGGTGTGTTCACGGTTTGTACCGCACAAATTGTCTGACGACCAAAAATTGCTCAGAATCCAACATTCGAAAGACATCATTAAAGAGGTTAAAAAGGACAAAAACTTCCTTTACAATACTGTGACTGGTGGTGAAACGTGGTGTTTCCAATATTATCCCATGGAGAAGTCAAATGTGAAGACAATGCTGATTTGTTTTTATGATTCCAAGGGTATTGTCCACAAAGAATTTGTTCCACCCGGCCAAAACGTTAATGCGGTATTCTATCTTAAACTTTTGAAGCGTTTGGTGCGCCGTATTCGACGTGTTCGGCCCGAATATAGCGAAGATGAAAGTTGGCGTTTGTTGTGGTCTCATCGATCGACGCTTGTGACCGATTATTTGACCAAAAATCACATTTTAACCATTAACCACTCCCCGTATTCACCTGATATGGCACCTTGCGACTTCTTCCTTTTCGGAAAAATGCATTTGCCCATGAAAGGAAAGCGTTATGCAGACGTAGAGGCCGTTCAAAAGGATTGCACCGACATACTGGCGGCCATACCAGCAAACGAGCTAAAACACTCGTTCGACATGCTTTTGGACCGTGCAAAAAGCTGTATTGAAGCAGAAGGAGATTATTTTGAATAAAATAAATTGATTTTTGCCGAAAAAAACCATTTGTTCTTTTTTTTAAGTTCTGTTTACTTTGGAAATCACCTAGTATTCATATATAAAGATTAAACGATACATATTCAATAGAACTAACAACCAAATAACAAAGATGATGACCAAAACGAATATAAAGAATAATATTACATTTTCAGTGTGCTTATATTAAAGATTATTTTCGATAGTTTTGAGCACTACCTATTTCACTAGGGAATGTTGAATAAAGGTACATATGGATCTACATAAAAAAAATAGAATAAGATGCAAAAATACAAAATATAAACATATACTTGTAAAAATAAATGTTACAATACAATGCATCACAAAACCTGATCCCAGTTTTATATACCGCTGTTTCACTTTCGTATTACTTATGTTTTTTGCGCATGTTTAAATTCGCATATAAAGTATCTATTCTGTAGTTTATTTTGCGCAAGAGTAAAAGTAAATAAAGTAAAGCTGTGAAAGTATCAGATCGTTATTTACCAACAAATGTTAACCTTCATCCAGTAACGCCAATGTACTACAAGCAATTGAAGATTTAGAATCATAACTTGAAACATGGTACACTTTTTCATTTCTTACCATTTGTAATATTCCTACTGTGACATCTTTTACTTTGCGATTTCGCATGCTTTTACTTTCGACGTGGAACTGTCACTGCTCGCGATAACCTTCCAATCACGAAAGGCCATAACACTAGTAACGTAAACCAAAGCGGTGAAATATCAGCAAACGGCCACCATTTCGGGTATCCACGGGCTCTGTTTTGATTTGTAGCTTTCTGCGCTGCAGTTGTACGCATATCATTCAACAATTTTTCCAAGCTATTCATGCGTTGATTTACTGCTACTAAATCTGCATTCATGCGCAGCACTGTGGCTTGAATTTGCTTAAGCATTTCAGAATTGTGCTGCATTGCTTCAGTAATATCTATATTCATATTCACCGGATCACCATATTCATCATCAGACTGATCCACAGTGCCGTTAGACATAGCATAGGTGGAGTGTGTCACAGGTATTTCTGGTATTGCAGAAACTGTAGAATTTGTTTGTGGGGCGTTAATGCCATCGCGTTCAGTTGTGCCATTTGTTAAATTATTATCAGTGAGATGATTATGGCGTGAGACGGAACCGTTTATCGCAGAATTAGTAGGAAGCTGAAAAGTATAAATGTGATTACTCACATATTTAAAATGTACCTACATAAGAATAAGGAACCATTTTCCATACCTCATCTTCTTCACCACTGCTACCATTCAAACTCACACCATGTTGTGGACTATTCGTTCTCGAATTGAATGGTGAATTTGGGTGCGATTCTGCAAGTTCCCGCATACCCGGTGCAACTTTATCTAGTTCCTCTAAATTTATATTGTCCAAGCCACTAATACTACCAACAAAGTTTTGTACGTTTTCGGTAAATGACATCGTTTCAATTATTTCACGCAAATTATTCACATAACGTTCCATTGCTTGATGTTTCTCTAAGTGTCGATTATCATTCCAGGCATCCCATTTCGCTTTGCCAACAACATCCCAAAAACCAGGACGCTTTTGATGACACGGACCTTCTGTTGCTTGCTTATAGTAACCGTAAAATTTGAGCATCATGGCGGTGCTAGGCTGATATGGGCCATTTTTGGGCAACCCTTTGATCACATTGACGGCGGCTTGAAAACGCTCCTCTATAGAAGCCATTGTATCGGCAGTTTATTGTTGCGAAGTAATAAGGCGTTTCTAGTTAGGTTTGATATACTGGAATGAGTATAGAATTATAAATAGATAATTCTGAGTTAATCTTCAACTGCTCGAAATAAGTTATTAAATATATGTATATGTGTGTGTGATAAGATTAAATACTTCCAAAGAATGCATAAAACTTGAAATTAGTTAATGCCAATTTTGTAATCAATTGAGGCATGGTATTAAAGTTCAATAAATAACACTAAATGTCGGGAGAGGCGTTAAACCTTAGATTATGTACGTTGAAAGTTGAAGAGTTACACATATACTATATACGATAAATATGGCCACACACACATTCCACACATTCACTAAATACAAAATTATTAGAAGACGAACTATTTTCTGAACATAGATCACACGAATTTTAAAGTTTTCAGGTGTGGAAAAACTTACAAATAAGTCAAGCAAACTATACTTGTTTAATTGCACTATCATATCACGGAAACTATACATACGTACATTCTCTATTAAGCTTTAAATCCGAATCCGGCAAGTTACGCACTGACGTGCCAAGAGCGGAATAAGTTTCAGTGGGTCAAAAATAGTCGCTAGACAAGTTTTACTTCACTGAGAAGCGACCACGTACTACAAATTTAATGCAAGCGATTTGTTGGAAGCCAGCTTGAAAATGAATGGATTAAGAGTGTTTAACTTATGAAATTTGCAAAAATTAACGGAGCGAATCAGTTTATGGTCTCCCAATAGTTTCAATATGTGCTGTTGCAATTTGCTTTTATTTTTTACTTTAATTCGTTTTTTCCTTTTCTCTATGGATATGCTTTTGTTCAATTTCTTCATACTCAAATGTACTAAACAAATTATTATTGCGTTAACGACCTTTGATATAGGGCTGAAATCAGTTTTTAAACTCAATAAACGACCTTTGCTCCATCCTAGCATTTCCGCTCGATATTGTTGCTACATATTTGCAGTGTATGCACATGTAGGCATATAACTGCGTAAAGTTGTACATGCCTACATGTAATGTGTATTAGCTTCTATACTAAACACTGAGGCACTCCTTTAGCACATTTCACCTGCAAAGTGTATTTTTCTCGAATATTGCCTTAATACATGCTGAAAACTTCCTAGTTTGTTATAAAGTATGCATTTTATTAAGTTATATCGTTAAATATTTTTTGTTAATTACACTTCAGGCATAATCGTATTTGTTATTAATAATAGAAACTTCGCAGTTGTACATACTTGATATTAGTGCGTATAAATTAGTTTCAGCTTTGTTTAAATTATATTTATAGTTTTATATACAGTTTTAAGTCGTACAATATATTTCCCAACTAGGCTAAAACTTGTAAAATAATTATTATAATTTCTCTTTTTGACTAAATAAAATTGCCTTTGTTTATTTCTGTTATCACTCTTTCTTTCAATCATTGGGTTGATTTTCATAACTTCAATCAAATGTTGGACAAGCATACCTTCAAGCAAGTGTTGCAAATAATTACGTTTTATTTTTAAATTAAATAAATGCTTGTTTAATATTAATATGCATTTATTATAAAATAATACCGATTATTTATAATAACCTTTTTGTAAATATTGTCCTTATAAAAACTAAATCATATATTCAATTTAAGTTTTCAGTTTCACTTTCATCGTTCCCGTCAATCTTCTTGAAATTCTCAGAAATTCGCGCATTCTTCTTTCGCTTTTTCATTCGTGTAAATGAATTGATTGAGTTAACAACGCGTGGAGTTTTATTTCGCAGTCAGTGTATAATTATTGATAAAATATATCACCAATAAAAATTTGCAATTGCAAAATTGTTAGCATTTTTTTAAACTCGGCGAATGCAATAATTTTTCGCATTTCACAAAGTTGTTAAAAGCAAGTGTGACGCGCGGTGACGAACGACCTTGTGAAGTTCGACAACGAAGTGAAATACCTACTTCGGAAAATTATTTCACAATAATTTTTTTTTCGAAATTGCCAAACATAATTATACAGATGCAAAAATTTTAAAATTTTAGACTAAAGAGCAGAAGGTATATGCAAAAGAATTAACACAAATTTACCTGTTATTGAATTTTTCGCGTTAACGCCCCTCTTTGACGCGGAGGTGGTTCAGCTGGTCGATACGAATATTGCATTCTGCCATTTCTGGGTAGTGCTGTGAATAAGTCGGATCGTTATCTGGTGGACAAACAGAGACAGAATTTATCAGCAACTCGAAACTTGCGATTAATCATGAAATTTGTTGCAACAACAAAAGCACAACTACAACAACAAAATAAAAAGCATTATTCATTGAAATTCACTGAAGCTGAGCAAGAATTGAAACGTATAAATAATTTTCACGCGGTGAATTTGGGAACATTGAACAACGTGAGTTTGTGTAGTGCAGTGAAATTTGCGAAAGTAAAAAATCAACAACAAATAAACGAATATAAAAAGTTTTCTACTATTTATAAAAATTGGAAGAATCAAAACTTTTACATAGCTACGTCTTGATTAAGTGCAACTTTAAACAAATTTACCCCTTCCAAAATTAATTGGATTTAAAACCCCAAACCTATCAATCATTGAAAATTAATTAAAAAATAATAAAGAAAAATTTTGGACAACTAAAAAATAAAATTTAAGTACATAAGAAAAACTTTTAAATTTTTACAAGTTTTAAAAAGTGATTAAATAAATATAGATAATAACGTAAATTAAATATAATTTAAAAACTACCTTCTAAATTTTAAATAGCCGCGCAAAAATATAGTGTAATAACAAAACGCTAAATAACCTCGTGCTTGGCTGTCAATCCTTTCAAAAAGAGTCAACACTAGTCTCTTGCAGTTAGTCGTTAATCATTGCTCACGCTTTGTGCTGCACCTCCGTAGAGGAAACAATTGAAGAAGAGTCGGCAAACGTGCGCGCCAATCTCTTTCAAAAGCATATAAGAAAGTATCTGCAACTGCAAAAGGAGGAAGCAGACAAAGAAAAACAAGGCGCTAGAAAAGGCATAATTAATTTGCGTGTATCCTTGTCATCACATCAGGGATTTCAATCTACTTCAACTTCCTTAACAATATTAACCGATAAGCAGAGGTATTTAGTCAAAAGAACGACGGGTATTATAACTGGTAATACGATTGCTACCAACTCTACAACGGCTTCTTTGTGCTCATTCAAAATTTCCGCTACATCGCCTAAATCTAAACGCAAGACGTCGAATAAAGACAAGAAAATGCCGCGACGCAACAAGAAAGGTGGCAAAGGTAAGTGAAATAATTGCTGCAATTTTCCGAATTCAATTAGTATATTTTGTATTTTACATGCAAGTGCAATTCTTTTCTGCGCAAATGTGTTTAAAATAGCATAAACAAAGCAATGTATTAGTGTCAATAAATAAGAAATTCGCAAAAATACGCTAAATGGAACTTGTGGTGGAGATTCTCACCAAATATACAAATATGCATAGTATGTGTGCGTATAGATTAAGTTAATAACCCGCCTGTGCCCTTTCACTGAATTTCACACTAATTAGTTTTATTTATAAAAAATAGAAAATTATAAAAATTTGTAATTATCACAGTAGTTTTTGCTTTCGTAATGATTCTTGATTTTCAGCAAAATGGTTTAGTGGGCAACAATCACGTGGCGAAATTTAATAACTAAATATTTAATAAAACTATTTATTATTTTCGCACAAAACAAGTTTTCACTCCATTGTTAATGTGGTTAAAACAGAAACAAATTATATTGAATTTCTTGTTTAAAGTACTAAATACATACATATGTATGTATGTATGTTGCTTTGCCACAAATTTTGGAACTATTTGATTTACATACTATTTTCAAATCAAAAAATACAAATTTTTTAGACGTGCCAATTGTAGATTTTATTGGTTAGTAATGACTATATTTCTGTAAGAGGATGTATTTGATTTTTTACTATGAAAACGAAAAAATAAATAAAAACTATATTTATGTTTGTACAAACAAACTACACATTTATACATATACGGTTATAAATGTATGCTCATGTATGTATGTATGTAGATTCCTCGTCACATTCTTATCTTTTGATTATTATTGTGTCGTAATAATCTCTAGCATGTCTTTTCATACACAAATGTATGGACGTATGCATGTGATTAGTGTTTTTATATAATTTTATAAAAAGTTTCAATGCCAGCCAACGAAGCAACAGTTCGCTTTTATCTGTGAGCCAGTAGATCACATACATATGTATGTATAGACACTTTGCCAACACGCTCACGCAGACTGTAATAAAATCTATATACACTGAATATAGCATAATAATTTTGTGCATACAAAGTTCAGCTGTGCTGGCACATTTGTATGAATTCGAACGTATGTATTTTTGCTTGTGAAAACAGCTGGTTTGTGCCTGCGTATCGCACATGGTAAATATGTGAAACATATATGCATAAATATGTATACAAATCATAAAATACACTTGTTGGTGCGTTCAAATATTCTCACACCTCTACCTTTGCACTATATAATACTATATACATAGGTACATACATTGTATATAATTTAGCTGATAGCAAAAAATCATGTATTCAGTTCCTGAACAAAATAAATTTGTTGAAGTTGCGATAAGCGCGTATCTTCAAAATACTTATTTTCCGAAAATAAAGTAATACATTTGTTCTACTAACAATACAATAGCTGTTGTACGATAGCGAACCATTTTTGAGTTATTGTACCCTGAAGAGAGAAGTTTGTATCACTCTGAAAAACTAAGAAGATACATATGTATGTAGATCGATTCAGCCATGTCCGTCTGTCTGAATTTCCATAACTTAGTCCCTCAGTACCGAGTGATCGATTGGAAATTTCGCGCACATCTTTTTCTATCAAATTCTGCAATTTATTAATTGCTTCAGTAGAATCACGTTTCGCTCCTTTTAGTGGATATTTAAACTAGTGAAATAGGAAAATGAGCCAGTCTGGGTTAGATTTGGGCAGCTGGTCTCAATATTTCGAATTTGAATTTTATGTACTGAAACCGTTAGCAGTAAGTTAGCCACAGCTATTTTTCTACACTCCTATATACCGCATTCCTCTTAGCTCACTTATGCAATGATCCTTTCACATTTTCCTTTCGATTGGCCTACTTCGCATTTACCAAGCAGGCTTTTTTATCTTTTACTTTTTGTAAATTTTTGATGCATACCTTCATGTATATTTGTTTGTTTATGTATGAAACTGCACCCTAAGTCACATCAATGGCCTCTAATACTTGTCAAAGCGACTACAACTCCAACTCCAACCAAATTGGCTCGAACCTGCTTTGGCCAAATTCCCAACCAGGCCAGCAACTTTCATTTCATGCACACAAACACAGTTTATACATATACAAATACGCACATACACTAAGTATGATTTGTGTTGCACTGAGAATGCATGCGAAGGCCAGCCTGTCTGGCTAATAGCAGTCTGCATTTGCAGTCATGTCATCGGCTCTCCCAACACAACAAATGCAATCAGCTGTTCGCCGCTTTGTGTAAGGCATGCGGTATGTCAGAGATATTTTTTTTTTCATTTCATTTGTTTCACTTGCATATTCGGTTCGTAAAACTTGTTTCTTACACAAAATTGTTATGCTGTGCATGGTTCGCAATTGGCGTTTAAACATCTGGGATTTTCCTCGCTTGCCGAGCCGTCAGTCAGCCTATGAATTAGGCAAACCGTTAAGTAGTGTGTTTTAACGATTTGAGATTGCACATTTCGTGTATATGCTAACATATTTACTCCGTGCATGCATGCAAACATAAAAACACATATGTTGTCATGCGCCTTTCTGGTTCATGTGCTCGTTTTAGCTGAAGCGGAAATCACCTTGTGCCAAATGCACAGTAGCAAGCGAAATGCTTTGGATACACATACATCTATTACTATATACAAAGAAAATATATTAATGTGTGTACACAAATAATTTATTTCATATGAATTCAAAGATATTTTGTTTTTCGTTTCTGCGTTGGAATTTCTTTCTCTGGTGGGCTGTGATGCATCGCTTTCTTGCGGAAGTTTCTTTGTGTATGCCTGTGATGTACAATTAAGAAACTGAGTTTATAAATATGTATGTAATGAAATATGTGCTAAATGTTACTTTCTATTCGTTTTGCAAGTTTGCGATTGCCAAGCTGATTGCCAAGCAACAAAAGTGAAAAGTAATAACACAATTTCGTTAAAAATATATACATAAGTGTAGAAATTTGCAGGTATTAATAACAAAGTCATAAAAATTTGTATGCAAATTGTTTCTTAAATATTATTAAATTAATAAAATATAATAAAAACCTTGCCCGAAGTTATAATACCCCTTAATGATATAAAAATACGTTAATATTGATTTGATCAGCCAGTTTGTATGAGAACTATATGCTATTGTAGTTCCATCTGAACAATTTATTCGGGGATCGTACCGCTGCCGATAAATGAGCAGTTTCTCAGCTAGAGAAGAACATGTACAAAATTTTAGATCCAAATTTCGAAAACTTCACGTAAATACTTACATATACATACATATACAGAGTGACAAGCGGCTATGGCTAATTCAATTCAGCTTGATTTGTGTCTGAGAAAGCGCTTGTAGTCAATTTCAAAGCGCAAACAAACATGTTTAAGAGTAAATACATTTAAATAAATTGTTTTGGTAATTATTTTGTTGAAGGCCGCCAGGTTATTGGACATATGCAAGTTGTATAGCCGAGTAGAATTCGTTCACCTACAAACAAAACAAAATACAGATATGCCTATCTACATACTATGTAGACATACAAAAAATAAATATTTATATATATGTAAATATATATGAATTTCTTTGTACGTATGTATAAACTCACTTATTAGTGTAATTGAATAAAATTTGGTGAAATGACTCAAATTTAGCTGCTACGGTTAATTTTTCTCAAACGTATAAATATATTAGTATGAATTATATGTTTTTGTATGTAAATAAATTAATAAAAATATTTAGTAGTATTTGTCATCGTAATTTTTGGTTGTGATTCCCATTTTATTGTTTTAGCTGGGTAACTGAATATACATACATATTAATATTGCTAGAACACTTAATGAAAATGTACATATATCGATATATTCTATATATTGCACCCTGTTTATATTTAATATGGCAATCTCTGTGTATTTTCCTGTTCAATTTTGATTGTTGTCGCACAGTGCCACAGTTCTTAACAAATATGTATTAAACGAAGTCTAAATTGAAGTAATCGCAAATCAGCACATATTTTTTGTTTAGGGCACATTGACACTCTGTTATTTGATTATCGCTTACTTGCCATTTATTTTGTTGCATCAGTTATGTTTGCTTTATCATAAATTATGTAGTGTCAATATATTTATAGTATATATGGCACTTTGCACTTTTTTTGTAAATTGTAAATAATAAATATTTACGTGCAAGTAAGTGCTCAGGTAGAATTTTTCTTTTTTTACTGTAGTAATTCTTTAAATTTTGTATTTTCGTGTGTGTAGAAATTGCATTGTGTTTTTTAGAAACAATTGTTTGAACCTTCGAATCACTACTGTGCTATCAATAAATCATTCCGCCACCTCCTCTTTATTTACACATTTCACCTATTTATAGAACCCCACTATCTTATGCAATCAAATATCTTTGTAAATAAGCATATTTGCCTACACCTTGCTAAACTTTCCTAACAACATTGTTGTTGATTTTGCACTTTATTTATTCACCACTCGCGGTAGTCGCCCAACTGCCATGTGGCCTCATGAATTTTCTATGCAACTTACATACAAGCATACATATCGTTGTACGCTTACTAGCGTGGACTGGTGGCCCCGTTTGTATGTTTATGGGCGTAGATGAATCATTCATAAAAATGCGCCAGAGCTTTTTTATCTTCGCTTCTACTACGTCACTCCTTATACCATACACATACATACATACATACATACATATATACTAATGCAATTCTAGATGACTCTCGACTTTTCGCCGTTGACGTATGAATGTAGGCGGCAGTTGTAATGGTATAATACGGCACCCATGCCATATCTAACCACACACACCAGCCGGAGTATTTTTGCACGGCATACCAACCATTAAGAAAAGTTTGTGCTTACTTGTGCTTACAGTCGTATAATTTTATTTGTTGAGATTTCTACAAAGTTATATACCCGGAACAGGGTCTATTAAGTTAAGCGTGAAGTTTGTAACATCCACGCCGTGAAGCCTATTATACGAGAATAGAAATGATCAGCATAATGAGCTGACTTTATTTAGTGATTTCCATGTGTCTGTCCCTCAGTTTTTGAGTTATCGAACTGAAATTTTGCACATGTTCTTCCTCCTCAAGAAGCAGCTCATTTACTGGGATTGCCGATATTGAAGCACTATAACATATAGCTGTCATACAAACTGACCAATCAAAATATAAATAAATATATTTTTATACCCTTTCGTGCTATAAAAACGGACTCATGTGAAGGGTATAACAGCTTCAGTGCAGTCCAAGTTAAATTTTTTTCTTATTATTTATCTTTATCTTTATTCATTTAGTTTTATTTGGTACCAATGCCGCCTTTGTGTGTTGTAGGCGGTTTGCTTAAAGATATATGTACATATGTACATATGTATGTATGTGCGTAATATACACCCCCGCATTGTTTTCTTTGTTGTTCTTTTGTATACAAATCATATGACATTTCTAAATATAGCATATCTGCTGATGCTGTGGAATACTTATTGCCGGGTGGTGAGAGTGTGGCGGCAAAGTTCAATAGAACTCTCATTTATGTACCAAACCTATGACGTAATGTTCATTTTATCTGCTATACAACATACATACATATATGCTCGAAATTTGTAGTTTTATGCTGTAAAGCTCCAATTTGTTTTATGTGTGAGGTTAGGTCTGGCCGTTACCATAAAATGTGATACAATTGGGCGGCAGTAAAAAGTATACCTATGAGGACTTTCAGAGAGCTAAATAGAACGATATTGCCCAGTTATATTCTTTAGTTCGGATCACTTGACAACTTTTTGGTAGATGTAGATCCGGTCACTTTCAAAATTTGTTGGTCTGAAGTATTTTCTGCTGACTTATGTTATTTCAATTATTATTATACTTATTATTCAGAACTAGTACGAAATCAGACTTGGGCTCAAACCATATACTAAATTTTTCTTAAATTGCTATTTCTTTCACAGGCCGCAACGGTGACTCCAACTCTGAGGACGAGTCCTTCAACGATAATGCCAGCGTGTATTCTTACGTTTCTGAGAATGCACCCTCGTCCATAAACGATATGGATGAGCTCTCATCCAATGAACGTTACGAGGAGAAATTCATGCAAGCGCTCGAAAATGCCACTGAAAAGTCTGCACAGACACGCACCACAGCTTTGCAGAATATCTGTGAAATTCTCATGCATCGCTATATGCCCGATTTCGTAGACGATCGCAAGGTGACATTGATCGATTGCATTGAAAAGTCCATACGACGTGGCAAAGGTGCCGAACAGTCGGGCGCTGCACGTCTAGCACCGTTAGTGGTGCTTCAATTGGGCGGTGATGTGGAGATCTCAAAAGAATTGAACCAGTGTCTGTTGACCACCGTACAAGACAAGGCTGTCTCATTCGATGCACGTGCCAAATGTTGCACCGCTTTGGGTCTATTGAATTTCCTTGGTGGCGAGGATATTGGCGATCTTATCACTTTAATGCAATTTTTCGAAGGCATTTTCAGCGCCAGCTATTTGCGAGGTGATGAAAAATCGCCAGTATCGGTGAATGCCGAGGCAGGCACCTTACACGCGGAAGCACTGTCCGCTTGGGGCTTACTGCTGACACTCATACCGTCGGGTGACTTCGTCTCACTCATGACCAATGGACAGCCGATGTTGCCGTGAGTTGAAATGTTTTAATTTTTTATTAATACATTCATTTAATATTATGTATTTCATATTTTTAGTTCGGTGAAAAAATTGATGGGTCTATTGCAGTCGCCACATTTGGATGTGCGCATAGCAGCTGGTGAGACTCTAGCACTAATACTGGAGTGCGGTCGCGCACATGATAAAGACTTCTTGGAAGAGTATCTCGGCGATTTGATCGATGCTGTTAAAAAGCTAGCCACTGATTCACATAAATATCGCGCCAAGCGTGATCGCAAAGCTCAACGCGCTACATTCCGTGATGTGCTGCACTATTTGGAGGTAAGTGCAACAGTTTATATTATTATTGTTTTTCAACCAGTGTGAGTCGCAAGCGTGCTTATAGTTTGTTAGTATGCGTAGTGAAGAAGTATGCAATGACTGATTGATATTAATTGTAAGGGATCATCGAGGTCTTCCAACGGTCCTGGCCCAGGCCCAGGAAACTTGCTTTTCGACGGGGTCGGACCATAGAAAGAGGGCTGTCAGCTGTGTTGGGTTAGCTGTGTATGCAAAGAGGTTGTTAGTGTCGTGTTGGAACTCGTTTTTTAAGGGAGTGGCGCAATCTCCAACGAAATTGTTCATTTGATCGGACTACTATAACTGTGTACTGCCATAAAAACGATAAAAATCAAGTTCCTGTATAGAAGCTTTTTTATTCTAGCTTCTGTGCAACTGAAGGTAACGTTTTATATTCAATTGGTTAGCGAACTTTAAAACGACGCTCTTAATATAAAAATCACTCTTCAAAATATTCACTATTTATTTTTAAATAATTATATTATATTGCCTCTATCATGTGTCGCTAGCATTAAATAATCTTACAATAAACAAACTTTAATTCAAAATATTAGTTTAACAATTTATTTAAACTCAAACCACTTTTCGATTTTTTTTTTTTTCAAAAATTTTGTTATTGTAAAAATTTTACTCGAATTTCCTTAATGCCAGAACATTGAGCAGAGTAGTGTAATTGCAACTTGAATATCTAGCAGTTTACATCTGTACATAGCCTTAGGAATTAAACCGCAAGGTTGCATTAACCTGTCAACCAAAAAATATTCACTGGCTCTTCGACAATAGTGACAACACTGCTGACACTTATCAAGCATATAAAGTAAAATATAAAATAAAACACGTTACAAACTTGAGTTCAGCACGCTTTCCGCACATTCTATACTCAGCGCACATGATTTATGCACACATTCAGCAGCGGATGACGGCAGTGTTTGCCATTACTGCCGCACTTGCTATGATCATGAATATTATTTTTCATAATAACACAACCATTACGGCTAATCGTTTCCATATACTCGGAGAAGTTGGTGCGCGTGACAAACGCTTTGCTGCGCCAATGCGAATTATTGCCGCTATTGATGAAACGTGCGCTGTCCGTAAATGAGATCTTGAACGGCTTGTACGCATGCTCGCAGGGATCGGTGATGGTCGGATTGCGTGTTTGATTGTCCAATTCCTTCATTACATTGGCGCGGAAGACATCGCAAGCGCCCTCTTTCTGCAGCAATTTCGTTGCGTTGAGCTTAGCGGTGTCATCCTTCTCTTTGAGACTCTCATATATACCCTCCGGATATTCGTTCATATTACAATAATCAATTTGATATGTGGTAAAGAGCCGTTGACGCTCCAAACGTCTATTCAGCTCATCTTTAGGCATTTGCTTCAGGCGATCATACAAATCCGGATAGGCAGTACGCAGTATTTGCAGAAAACGATTCGGTTGCGCTTTAAAGCAATCGCCATCCGTGTCTTTGGCTAAGTTGTCGGCTTGTTCGGGTGTCAGTTTGGTCGGTATGATGCGTGGATCGATGAGTCGTCCCATCGGTGCAATGCCAGTCCATTCGGCGGTGCTTTCGCACTTCTCTTGCGCCGCTTTGGGCACTTCGATTTTTGCTGTGTCAATGCATTGACACTCCTCTTTCTCCTTTTCCGCTTTGTCTAGCTTTTTGACGAACTCATAACGTTTGGTGTAGGGCGGCACGTAGTCGTGTTGGTAGGTGGTTACAAGCATTTTGCTGGGTTTTTCTTTTAAATTTAACGTAACAGCTGCACTATTTTAATTTATTACTAAGAATTTTGCAATTTTTTTTCTACAATTTTAATTTTACTTTTTTATTATGCAAGAATTTTTTTGCTAGAAAAACCGGATAGAAAATAATATTTTTTATTTATAATTTTTAAATATGAGTTTGATAAAAGTGGAATACAAAAAAAATATTGATTGACAAAAATTTCATGTAAGAGCTGTTTCTATAGCATAATTTTTATACCCTGAAGAGGGTATCTTGAGTTTGCCATTAAGTTTCTACGACACAGAAGGAAACTTCGGAGATCCTGTGTAATATAAAAAATGATAAACGTGATAAGCTGAGTCGATTTAGTCATGTCCTTTTGTCTGCTTATCAGACTGTATACATACATATGTATGTATGTATGTACGCGACTTAGTCTCAGTTTTTGCGTTATCGTTCTGAAATTTTGCATACGTTCTTTTGTCACCGAGTGCCTGCTCATTTGTCGTAAACGCCGATATCGGACCGCTATTGCATATAGCTGCCATACAAACTGACCGGTTCAAATCAGATGCTTCTATGGGAAACTTTTTTATTTGACGAGATATCTTTGCGAAATATGGCATATATTATTTTTTAAGTTAACGGTAAAAATCTCCGAAGAAATTCTTCAGATCGGACCACTTTAGCTTAAAGCTGCCATATAAACTGACCGATCAAAATTAAGTTCGTGTATGGAAAATTTTTTTATTTGATCGTTTTGTGTGTGTGTTGAAAAAGTGCTGCAAAACGTGCAGAAATGCACGCCGCTGGTATGAGTTGCTGAACTGCTGAGCGAGTGTAATTATTAATTAATAATTATTGTAAATATTGCATAAAATCAGCATTTTGGATAAATATCATTTGGCATGAACATCAAATATACATTCATACTATACATCCATCCATCTTTAAACGCTTTCAAATACACTTATGCGTAACGCTTTCAACTAAACAAGCGAAATTCTACTTTTTCCCCCGCGTCATTTAGGAAGATACATCACCCGAAATCAACATTCGCTTTGGCACCGAGTGCCTCGTTTTGGATTCCTGGGCCGTACATCATCAATATTCGGCGCTATGCACCATTATGGGTCCAGGCATGACATCACAGTTGCAAGAGAACGATTTCATACGCGACATCTTTCAACTAGGTCCTAAACTTGTCGACGACGGACACGCTAAAACCAAACAATCCAAACTGGAGCGCGTAAGTTTACACATATATAAAAAATATTTCGCTAAATGTAAACGAAAATCTTTTATTGCAGCACTTATTAAACGCCGCCGCCTTCAAGGCACGCACAATAACGCGTGGCAAAAATCGCGACAAACGCTGCAGTTATAATTACTAGGCACACAGCTAATTGTAAGAGTATAGAAAAAGAGAACGCTTAAACTAAGTTAAAAAAAAAAGAAGAAAAACGAAAACGCCGTGTAGCGACCAGAAGTTTGGTTCAACTGTGGCGCATGTGACAACACTTTTGCAGTTTGCTGACCAATTAGTTGCTGCTCCCAACATCCAGCAGGCGTAAAATGTATGCGCTAAAGCGTCGACAGCTAGAAAATTTGCATTTTTCTAACTTGCTGTTGCTTAACGTATTGCGTTTAACGTTGTTGCATGCTCTAGCAGCGCTCATTCCTCAGTTGGTGTACAAATGCGCGTCACTTTTTACACCATTTGAATTTTGTTGACGGTCAAATGGACGGACGCTTTGCTGTAATTTCGTGTACATTTCATTTGCGCTCAATTTTTACCTCCCCCGACCCCCTTGGATTTATTGCAACGAATTTGTGTACACAAGATTTATGCAAATCTTACAATTAACTTAAATTTATGTAGCAATTTTATGATATGAAACTATATTGAAGTAAAAGAAAAACAACAACAACAAGTAAATATAACATACCACTTACAAACAATATACATGCATATTTACATACATATATATAAATTATAAAACAAATGCTAGTTGAAATTTATTTAGTTTTTAAACATGTTTACTTACATACATACTTATATATACAAACACACAAGCTATATTACTACAAACGCTGTACGAACTATTATGTTCAAGTTTTGTTCTTAAATTCCACAAGTAAGAAGCTATAAAATTACAAAAAAAAAACAAAAACAAATATTTAAATACTTTGATGAATTTTTTATATTATATGCATATATTTTGCTTACAATAACTTTGGCTTAATTATTCTGTTGCTGAATTAATTTTAATCACTGTAACTTCTGAAATAAAAACGTTAATGAAATGACAAGCGCATTGCAATTCTTCAGAAATACATAAATACATGCATATGTATATAGGTTTATGTGTATTATATAAGCACAAGTTGGCGCGCTTTGCCTAAAAAAAATATTTAGGATTATTTAACATATTATAAAACTTACCAATTACTAAATATATTTAATGTTAAGCGAAAAGTAGCTGTTAATTTACATTGATTTTTGGCCAACTGGCGCTGTTAAGTAGTAAGCAGCGAGTGACTGTGTTGAGTTGATTCATTTTTGTCAGTTGCCAGACTTCTGCTAGGCTTTTATTACATTGCTAAAATAATATAAAACGCGTTTGTAAAGTCAAGTTTTTCAATTTAACACGATTTTTAATATAAATTTTAACCACTCAGTTCACATTGTTGTTCAATATTTTCTAGAATTTTTTTTTTGATCGCATTTTGTTTTTATTTTCGTTAATTGGAAAAAATAAATAATTCTATTGTGCAAATTATTTTGATCCTTATTATTGACTATATGTATGCAAATTGATTTTTTTATTTGCTCAATATTTTTTAGAATTTTTTTAATCAAATATATTTTTCTTTTCACTAATTATGCTTCTCTCTCCATTGAAAAAAATAATTTTTGTAAAACTCCACTGTTAAAATGTTAATTAGTTTGACCTTTATTATTGACTATTTTTATGCAAATGGAATTTTTTTTCATAACCTCAAAAATATTTCAAAATTTGGCAAAAAGGTTAAACAAGAAAAAAAAAATAATTAGTTCGATTAATTTTCTTTATAACGCTGGTAAAAAGATGAGAGTACACTTATTACTGAAATTTTTTTAAATTTCTTTAATTGTTTATCTTTCTCTAGCAAAAGGTTACAATTTTTGTAAAATTTCGCTGTTAAAATCTGCAAAACTTTTTATTCATTATTAACTACTTTAATTTGCGAACTCCTAGCTACAACAAGGAATTTATTTTGTGATCATAACCTAAAAAAATGTCAAAAGTTTGTATGAAAGTTAATTTTTTTGATCATATTCTAAAAAATGTCAAAAGTTTGCATAAAAGTTAATTTTTTACCATAACCTAAAAAAATATTTTTTTGCAAAAGACAGTTTTTGTTTATCATAACCTAAAAATTGTTACAAAATAAAAAAATGTCGAATTTTACTTTATTGTTTAAAGAGGTAATCTTATGTTATTTTTTTAATGTAATTTTACTTTATTTTTAAAAAAGTCTAATTTTATATTTAGCGCTTATAACGTTACTGTTAAATTTAAAGATTTTGACCTGTTATTTGCGAACTTGTAGCTACATCAACAATTTTAGTAATTGATCTTAATCCAAAAAGAAATTCAAAACTTTGCATAAAAACCTAACTTTTTTGATTCTAACCTAAAAAAAATTTGAACTTTTGCAAAAAGACTATTTTTGTTTATCATAAATTGAAAAACGTTTAAAATGTTGAAAAAAAATCTATTTTTGCAAGAAAGCCAAACTTTTTTTGATTCTAACCTAAAAAAATTTCGAAATTTTGCAAAAAAACTATTTTTGTTAACCATAAATTATAAAGTGTTAAAATATTTGAAAAAAAGTTTATATTTGTTTATCACTAACTAAAAAGTGTTCAAAATTAAAAAACAAAAATCGAATTTTCTTTTGAGTTCTTATAAATATAAAGTTATTGTTAAAATGTTTAATATTTTGATCTTAATTTTTTATCTGCGAACTACAACAGTAAATTTTAGATTTAATTAAAAAACTTTGCATAATAGTAAATTTTATTTTTGAAATATTTCAAAAGTTTGCAACAAAACAATTTTTTTGTTTATCATAACCTAAATTTCTTGTAAAGTAGCTGAAGGCAAGCTTATTGCCGTTAATTTCTATTGCTGTGAAGTTTTGAAAAATATCTTTTAACGCTATTATACTCTCATTATTGCTCCCAAATAATAGGTAATTTTAATAAAATCGAAAAATTGTGTAAAAATTAATAAACTCGAAAATTGTCAACTCTGGTCTATAATTAGTTTAGCAGAAAGCCGCTCTAATTATAGTATATGCACGAGTCCGAACCAATGACTTTTGTAGCATAAACTTTGCTTTGCTGCTTGAATATGTAAACTAAACTACAAGGTAGAGAGACATGGTAGAATGATGGCGCTTAGTACAAGCTAAAAATATTTAAAAATGCTGTTATGAGTGGTTTTAGTAATTGCGTTCTATTTTATTATTCTAGTTTTAACTTTTCTGAACTTTTTAGCTTGAACTGTGCCAAACTTTTTTGTTTTAACTGTTTTGCACTTTTTTTTTAACTGTTTTGCACTTTTTTTTTAACTATTTTGCACTTCTCAGTTAGTTCTAGAATTTCGATATCCATATTAAAAGCAAAAAGTACTATGAAGCATATATAATTAATTGTTTATAATTTGATTCTAGTCTCGAACTCTACACTATATCACGTTATTCCTACCGGATAACACAGATTTTATAGAAATAGCTAGTAATTTTAGCAGAAAATAGATTTTTTAACTAACCAACGCGTGACTAACTACTCGCATGCAGTTAATACATTTTTTACTTCCTTTTTCTATTTTCAAATCTTGTTTCTTTATAAAAAATATTTTTTTTAATTCGATTTTTTTTAATAAAAATATTTTTTTTTATTCCGAATTTATTTTTTGATTAATTTTTTTTTTTATTTTTTTATAAGTTTTTTTTATAATTTTGATTTCTTTTTTTAACTTTTTTTTAATTTTTTTTAATTTTTTTATAATTTTTTTTATTCTGTAATCTTTTTTTTTTGGAAAATAAAAATATAAATGTTTACTTTTCCTGCCCTGCAATGGCTGTAAATTATCACAGTAACCGAAGTTGCTGGAATTATATAATGCAACACACACATTTTTTTACTGATTAAGTGTATAGTATCCGAAGCAACTAGCAATAAGCGAGAAATAAAAATTACTTAGCTCTTAAGATAAAAGGTTCAATTTGATGTGTTCGTCCTTTGTGACTATAATTCCACGCATATAGAATGAGTCAGTTGCAGCACTATATTATAACGTGCTCATTGTTAGCATATTCTTATTATTTTTATTTATTTTATAATTTTTTTTATTTATTTTATTTTTCTTTTAATTTTCTTTTAATTTTTTTCGTTTATAATGCTTGAAATGCACAAAATTTATTTCAAGTAAACTATAATAAATAAGTCAATAATAAAAAAGTCACTAAAGGACCAAAATATATAACGTTGAAATGTCAAAATTAAAATAATCCAGCGTTCACAGTGGCATTGTTCTAGATTTACGGCTGTAAAATTCATTGAATATTTGGCAGCGGGCAAGTTTTGTGATCTTAAAAAATTTCACGTATTTTAATTATTATATTTTTTTCACAACACCCATTATTGCAATTACTTAATTGTGACACATAGCAATAGTTTAAGTAAATATATTTTATTTTTGTTGTTTTTTGAAATATTCACATATTACAATAGCATATAAATAAATATACAAGATAACTACATATAAATATATATTCAATAAATAAATTAGCAGCCAAACTATTTTTTAATTTAGCTGTTTGTATATACAGAGTACATAATACATAAATAGTGAACATTGAAATAAAAACTAAAAAAAAACCGCCATAGGCACCAAAAAAATTTAAATGAAATAAAACAAGCGTAACTGTATAGTTTGAAATAAAGCAAATTCAAATAAAATAAAAAAACCAAAACGGGTTAAAGGAGACCGTAATATTTTTGTGTTTTATTTCTAGGTTATGTATGCATATTTCACGGTTTAGGCTTTTCTAAAGTCTCACACAGGGTTTATCCGGAAAGTAATGGGACTGATTTTCCTCCGCCGCAACTGTACTTCAGATCGTGCGCGCAAAGACTGGATTCCGTAAAGAGCGTTCCTAGTTAACGAACGAGGCTGGTCAGTTGTTTTCGAGCCCCTGAAGAGTGAGGACAAAGATTTTCGCGCGACGTGTTTCTGTGAGTGATGCAAGCAGATGTTGCTTTAGCAAGTAGTAGTGTGTTTCGGTGGCACCAGGCCTATTTAGAGGACCGGGAAGAGGTCGTTGATGAAGACCGTGCTGGGAGACCTGCGACTTCCACAAACACCGACAATGTGACAATTGGAGTGCGCAAATTTTTGAACTCAGACCGTCGACTAAGTATTCGTTTAAATGCTCAGATGTTAAAATTATCTAAATCTGTGGTTCATGACATTGTAACGGAGATCGTTGAACATGCCCCGTTCAGACGACCTATGATGAAAATTTTAAAATTCGTCGTCAGGCAAGTCACGATTGTGACTTAAAACTAAAAACTAAAAAGGCAATAAATACTATCGTCAACCATAGTATTCACCGGATTAGACTCTGTGTGATTTTTTTGTTTCTCAAACTGAAATTGCCGCTACGTAGAACCCGTTTCCATCGATCGAAGAGAAAAAAACAAAATTCGTTGAAGAAGCTGAAGGTCATCCCAAAAAGTGCTTATGAAATTTCTTCGAGGACTGAAAGAATCGGAAGGCATAAGTAGATTACATCTGGTGGATATTACTTTGAAGGCGGCTATTGATGAATAATTAAATATTTTACGTTTTATTTACAAATTCTGGGTACTTTTTTGTCACATTTTCCGTATATTCAGCTAACTAACGCTAACGCCAACGCCAAATTAGTTTGCAAAATTTTGTTCCCACAATTTCGATCTTGCACCACTTGGAAATACTTTTGAAGCCGATGTGAATGAAATAAAGCTGGTCGAATTAAATCGTCGAATAACACCGGACCGTTCACATCATCTCGATGAAACGTCTAGGGTTGATTTGGAAGTTTGACATATGGGATCTCATGTTTTTATAGAACGAAATTTGCTTCGTCGCATTAACGACTGTGATTTGCTTATCAAACGTCAAAGAAGAGATTAATTTTGAAGCGATCGTGGTTTAAAAAGTATGAACCAGTTTAAGCCACTTCGACGGTCAACAAAAAAATGTTGGCTGTTTGGTCGTTTTTCAAAGGGATCGTTTATTTTGAGTTTATGTCCGATTAGTTGTGAAGAGTATTGTGGTGAGCTGGGCAAATTGATTTATGCACTCAAAGAGAAGAGGCCAGGATTGATCAATAGAAACGGAGTAGTCTTCCAGCAGGATAATGCGAGATCTCATACAAGTAACCTAACTTCATACAAGTTTGATGATTCACCAACAGTTTTTGCAGCTTGAATGGGAAGTGCTACCATGTTCATAGTCTCTAGATCTGGCATCTTCGGACTATTAATTGTTTCGGTATATGGAAAAATTTTTGGATGAGGAATCATTTCTAGCGCCACTTTTATGAAGGCCAAACTTCCCTGCCGCTTTTTTTCAAATGGTTCTTAACCGGTCTTGCAACATGAAGTCGAACGATGTCATAATAGAAAGATACTGTTTCGTGTATAGTCGCAAGTTCCGGGCGCTTTTCGATCCTTCGCTTAAATGATGAGTTATTGACGTAATGTTCTCCATTAATGATTTCATCCGTATTAAAGTTTTTTGACATTATTATCGTCATGAAACGGTTTTTGCCTTGATTACAGTCAGATTTCAAATATGATATAGTTTCACCCGGCGAACCGGTTCCGAAGAAGGCGAGGAATGAAAGTAATATTCACCGCTTTTTGGTTTCACGAAGCGGTTCGGTGAAAAATTCTGTGGTTATTGTAGCGGCATAATTCTACCGAGTTGTTGACCGCATAATAAATGCCGATCCGTTCCGGTTACGTAGACCCGACTGCCGTGGGAACGGGGTTACGTAGATCCGACTGGCGTGGGAACGAAAAAAGTCTTACACTATGGCACCGGTTCACACCTCATTCTTTAGATCTGGACCCATGCAACTCTTTTCTGTTTGCAATCTTAAAAATCACTCGCTGGGCAAAAGTTTGAGTTGAATGATTACTTTGAAAATCTTCAAAAAAACCGTATTTTTCAGGCAGATTAAAAAATTTGGAGCAGGCCTGGCTCTAGAAGTGAAATAAATCACAATTTTTAGCTTTTTTTTGGAAAGCTAAGCACTTTTGGATCACTCTTATAAGAATGTTATGTAAATGCTGCATCAACGATTATGACCCACAAAATAAAAAAAAAGTAACAATAATCTTGGCACAGTTAGGATAAAAGACACTTCCAAATCTTAATCAACAACATTTTCACAATTTTATTCTGCCACTACCTCAAAATACCGTCTCTTTTGCTAGTAATTTATCGTTTCGCTTCTTCTCGAAAGCATCTCTCATATAAATTTCTGCTTGACCAATAGCCGTTTGATGCCACTGATCTCTCTGTTCATAAACATCTTTCATCAGTTCGTCATATTCAATACCGGTCTGTGCAGATATAGAACGCACCGCAGCCTCCATCCTTTTATCTGCTTTTTTATGCGGACATGGCAAGAAATTGAAATCGTCGCTCTCGACCAGTTCGTCAATGCGCCGTTGTTCCTCGTTCGTTACATTAATGGGTATTAGCTTGCGATCTAATAAATGCCCGAACGGCAAAGCTGAGGTCCATTCTAATTGCATTGGTAGCTCAGAAACGTTGTCTTTCTCGTCATTTTCGGATGGTCCCTTCTCTAGCCTTTGCTCTCGTTGTGCTAATGTTTCAAACGCTTTTGTGGGATTTATGGGGACGTAAAGACTTTTAAGGTTATAATTATACTGCCATTGAGGCCAGGCAAACTCACGGTCGTAGGTGGTGTACATTTTTTAATTGGATAATTATATATTTATTTATTTTGTTTAACACTATTAATTTAGTTTCAAATAAATGAATTACTAAATACTTCTGTATACTTTTAAGTTTTATAAAAAATAAATTAAGTAAAATATCACAATTGACATGATTTTCCAGGTTTTCTTTATTTTGTGTTTATTGTAACATATTACAACATATTACTTTAAAGGGCCCTAAGTCAACCTATAGCAAAGAACTCTTGGATTTTCCATCTGATCAAATTTGACCCGGACTGACTTTCATAATACAATTTCTTTAGGCTGCTTTGAACCAGTCTTTAGGCTACTTTGAATAAATATGCTCAGAATTCTTGGATTTTCCAGCTGATCAAATTTGACCCGGACTGACTTTCATTTAATACAAATTTTAAGGCTTCTTTGGGCCAATACAAATATATCAACGCTCAATCAAATTTTCCATACACTTGTTATAAGCCCTGACTGGAAGGGAATTCAGCTAGTGTTTTTTTTTTTGGTTCGAAAGCTGCGCCATTCGCTAGATTGTTGGCCAGTTTCGTCGTCATATTCATAAATCCACGTGTCATCGTCAGTAATAATGCGTTTGTTGAATGTAGAGTTCTTAGCTTCAGGTTTTTTGGCACGAGCTTAGCATTGACAGGCTTCATACCCAAATTATTAACCCAAATGTTTCGAGTCGAGTGATAAGAGATGTTGAGATCCTCTGCTAAACCTCTGATGCCAACACGACGATTGTCAAACAGTCTTTCTTTAACTTTTTCGATGTTATCGACGTAACAGAAGTCGTCGTCATTAATAATTGCAATGATTTCGTTGCATTGATTCTATTGGAAAGACAATCTTTCATGCATACTCTTTGTTCAATTTTTTTCATGGTAAAAATAGTCAGACAAACTTCCCATGTCGTAAGAAAACAGCTGTTAAACACACACCCCCTATTTGATATCAAACCGGGTAAAATTTGATCAGTTGGTATGACTGGCCTCCTCAGCTAACTTTGGTTTCAAGTGACGCCAAGTTCTACTTAGTGTTACGGAAGAGGGCATTACTTTTTCTGCCTACTAATCCCAAAGTAGCACTTATCGGCAAGAGTGATTTGACGATCCGATTTCAAGACAGATAAAATTGTCGTACTATTCGCACACCATCCATAATCTTTGAAATTTTGACACGTGGCATGATGAAAGGGCGAAACCTTACTGAACACACTGATAATTTGACACAAATCCCCAAACAAACGTCTCCACCACGATCTGTCGAAATCACGCCATCTCTTTGGTAGATGCTCTACTTACAACGGGTGATTCAAGTAAAGATATTCATGTTCTGTAAAGTTTGTGTTTCGTGCGCTTCCCTCAACTTATGGTCAATATAACTGTACTGAGTACTAAACGCGACACAATCACCATCTTGAAACCCACCATTCATATTGGATAATATTCGACCGAATGGACCACGTCCAGCACGCAGGGAAGAAAATATAGCAGCCGTAGCAGAGAGTATACAGAAAACCGGGGACAGTCAATGCGGTGCCATTCGCAGCAACTCGGACTGACGTATGGAACGACTTAGCGCATTTTACGTCGAGATCTAAAGCTGAAAGCGAAAGAACTGAAGCCGCTCGAACTTCCAAGGCTCTTGAAGAGTTCCAAGTAGACCGACGTTTTCGAGCCAAAATTTGTTCAGCGATGAGGCCCGTTTCTGGCTCAATGGATATGTAAACAAGCAAGATTGCCGCATCTAGAAAAAACAACGGTTTTGTGTGGCTTGTGGGGTGGTGGAATAATCGGTCCCTATTTCCTCAAAAATATTGCCCATGCTGCTGATTATTGCGCCATGATAACCCGTTATTTGATGCCTAAAATTGAAGCTCGTTATCTCGGCGAGATTTGGTTTCAAGAAGACGGCGCCACATCCCACACATCGCATCAATCAAAAGATTTAATGAAAGAACACTGAAATGGAGCACCTTTTATAAATGAATCCGTCGGTCAATTACATTCAAGTCGAATCCATTAAGTTGGTTCAAAAACTATTCAAATTTGTCCTCAGTAAGCAATTTCTGGATTAAGTTGATACCAACCTTCCTAAAACTGGACAGAAGAGCACATAAATTAAATTTTTCTGATGTTTTCAGATTTTTTTATTGATTTTGCTTAACCGTATTTAGGAAATACATATGGAGCACAGCAGAAGCTTACTTAATGCTGTGGCCGTATAGACCTGGAAAGCAATGAGCTGCAACTGGTTCCATATATGTTTCCTACTAAAACTAATTAATTTTCGTAACTAATATTCGCATTTGTGTCACACTTTCTTCCTTCTTATATATCGAGTCTGCTTTCAGATAGTTTTTTGATTAAATTTCTTACACTTTCTCTTTGTAATCTCATATGTAACATCTCAGTGAACTTCTCCTTGTAGTTTCATCACAGATATGTTTGCCCATGATGCTTCTGTACAATTGCGGATAAGTCGCAGACATGGAATTTTCATAGAATCGATTCAATTTTAATTCGTCACATTTTGGAATAACATTTTCCTTCATGCCACGATGTTGTTCGGCTGTTATGTGTAAGGGAAGTATTCGCTCACGACACTGTGCGATATTCTTCGAATCTAGTCGTAACCAATCGGGCAGTTCACAAGTTTCGCACTGTCCGTGTGGATCCTTTTTATTTGGTACATGCACATCGATGATGGCGCATCTTCTGTACACATTTTCCCGTTCCCTCAAGAAGAGTGGATCTATTTTATGCCGCGGCAATGCAAGTGGTACGTAGTCATTACGATAGGTTGTCGTTCCGCACTCACATATTTTTGTGGCATTAGCATCATCCAGCGTTAAGTGATACATCATGCGAATATTAGCGCCAACTAGCTCCTCTAGAATGCGAAAAGGGTGTTCATAGTTTTGCGGTTTTGCTTGATTTTGAATTTATATTTTGTCCATCGGTTAATTTGTGAATTATTTTGTTTATATTGTTTTGTGAAAAGAAATTTAAGAAAGAAATATTTAAAGCTTGTAAACTTCATTTTCATTTCCTACAAGGCTAATGTGATAAGGAGGATGGAGTCATGTGTAGAAGTTCGCGCAAGTGAGGAAAGTTTCGGTTTTGACCAAGTATCCTCTGAGTAGCCAAAAAGACATACATACGTTTGAAGGCGAGCTAAAGTGAGAAGGAAAAACATCCCCTCCGCAGGTTTTGGGACCCCCATATAAAAAACGTCCCATTGAGAAGGAATAAACAGTCTCAGAAGAGAAACCCCCCTCTTGATGACGACCATGGCAAACGCACTAAGCATAACGATTTAAGGGCATGCACCTGGAATGTTCGGCCCCTCATTTGGGAACGTGCCGCCGCCCAGCTGCTTGATGTCCTCTCAAGAGTAATGGCTGACATCACTACAGTCCAAGAAATGCGATGGACAGACAACGACTGACACGAGTAGGTCCTTGTGGCATTTACTACAGTGGCCATGTAAAGCAGCGCAAATGCGGTATGGGATTCATGGTAGGAGAGACGTACGTCATCGAGTCCTGGCTTTCATCCCGGTGGATGAACGTCTAGCCACAATCCGCATCAAAGCGAAGTTCTTCAACCGAGTCTAAAAAGATAAAGCTACTATTAAGTCCGGACTTATAGCGGGTGTTTTTGAAGACGTGTAGTTTACAATGAGGTAGAATATTGTTCATAGTTTACCTTTTTGACTGCTGTAACTTGATTTATACTTAGTGTGATTTCATATAGAACAGACTTACTTCGGAACAACCTTTGCAAATTGTCGCATTTGGAGTGAAGATTGGTAGTATTGGGACGCAATTAGAACCTCAAATGGTCACTGTTTGTTGTGGTCTATGATCAAGGGGATTCATTGGCGCCTATTTCATTAAAAAATGAAGCCGGCCATAATGTTATAGTCAATGAGGATTACGAAAGAGCCATGATACATGACTGGTTTGTGCCTAGTTGCCATGTTGATGTAGATCTTTGGCCGACGGTATATGGCATACAATCAACGAAACAATTAATTTATTGAAGCCATCTTTTGGTGAACACATTACTTCGCGTGGTGGGCCTGTGGCTTTGGTCTCCCAAGATCGTGCGATTTAACACCGCGGTATTATTTTTTGTAGGGTTATGTGAAGTCACTTGTTCCCGAGACGACTGACGCCTGGGGAAAGGACGGTCCAAATGTTACAAAAAGTGGGCCTCCCGACTGGTATTTATTCGAACGGATCAATCACGACCCAACAGATATCGTGATGAGATCCTTTTGGTCTGTTATTTTACGTCGTCTTATTTTTCCTATTTAGAGTTTGAAAAGTTGGGTTTGATTTGAGGAGACCCGGTCGGTTGAAGAAGTATTTTTTACTTTTTTTTTCATTTTTGCTGTTTCGGAGAAAAAACCGAGTGCTGTACGACTGCATCCCGAACGAGGTAGCATTATTAGATACGATAGATTTATTTAGGGTTGAGCGGAGTATCTTACTGGGCTCCTTTAAAAAAGATTTCCGATCTTGGGCGTAGAATACGGATAGCTATTTTACTGTATCCAGAAAGAGATAGCATAATTATATTAGATAGAATCTTTAGAGTCGAAAGGAACATTCTACTGAACTTCCTCGGAAAAAATGTGTGATATTGAGAGTTAAAAGCATACAAATTTACTGATAAAAGTTCCTTTGCTGTTTCGGAGCCAAAGCGGAGAGCTGTTGTATCGCATACAGAAAAAGTTGGATTATATTAGATTAGACAGAATGCTTTAAGATCTATGGAAAGATATTAGTGTCGATGTTCGACAGGATTTTCTCGAAGAAGTCAAGCCTAGAGTGTTTAAATTTAAGCATTACCCCATGATTCCTCAATTGCAACATTAATTAATTTACACGAACATCAAATTTTATTTCCAAATTGAACAAGACAAAAAATTAAATGATATGCTCAATATCATAATTCATATACAATTTCGACTCGGATAAGTTCTGCGAACCAACAGCACTAATACTTTACACTTTGCGCATTATAAGGACATGTCCGTTGATAGAGATCGCTTTGTGCTTGCGGCATTTTTTCATTTTCCGGATAAATGAATTGCCATGGTGAAAAGCGTACCTTGTGATAATAATCACTACGCGTAGCCGGATCCGCAACCAACTGAGCTTCATTCACATCTTTTTCATCACTCTTTTTCATCCAATCGAATTCCAATTGTTGTTCGCCTTTACGGATTTGTGGTGCGAAATACTGTGAACTGGGTGTGGAGATCCACTCCACTGTATTTGGACCATTGATATCCACTAGGGCGACATGTCGTCTCCACGGTATACCGTCTCTGCATTGCGCCAGCCAATTATATGGTTTGCTCTGCTGCTGATTCTGATTTTGCGCATTATTTGCATTGGCATTGGCATTTGCATAATACAAAAAATCATATCGAACATTGTAGGGCTTGAAATCATTTTGATATGTTGTTTCCAAAGACATTTTTCAATAAGCCGCGTATTTTTTTTTATATAAATACTAGTAATTTTCCAACATCCAAGCCACTCTCTTCAAGTAGTCACACTAATGCGCTGACGTATATTTTGTTTAACAAATAAATTTAGAACTCAATCGTTGGAGTTTTTTTTTAGTAAAAAGGACGTTTACATAAAATTTATTATATTTACGACTTAAGTGCTATGAAAAAGAAAAACTGAATGACTGAAATGTATGGCATAGTTTCGTTTTACGAACTTTTACTTATTTTACATTTAATTTACAAAGTGTGTAAAGTAATTTCGAGTGCCACATAGGGACCATCAGCTTTAGCCTCGTCGGAGAAGATTATAAGCTTTTATGGAACGCAGCGGACTGGTATGCAGAATGTAGGAATATTTGATGTCCTCCATACAACAATAACATGGTTCGAAGACTCAGTATACGTCTAAACTATTAGTGAGGCTAAATAATTCTCAACGCAAACTCAAGCCTTCAATTCATTTTAGCAACTCGTTTCCCTTGGTCATCGTCTTGCATTTTCTTTTTCCCCTTAACAGTAACCCAGAAGGCAATGTCATTTGTGGAAACCTAAAATTCCTGAAGATGAGCCAAACTTTCACACTTTAATCCAAGACACTTTTGCACTGTAATTTAAAGCCCAGTAATCCAACAAGAAACCTTATGAAAGTATTGAAACTGCCATCTGTTCCAAGCCCACATAAGTCTTATCACGACATCATTCTTTTCAAGCTTATGCTTAGTAAGGGCAGGACGTCTGCATCTGATATCGAAGTGACGACTTAACTTAAAACTCATAAAGTATTTCACGAACTTATTCTCTTAAACTAGACTGAATTCCCAAAAACACCATTCCTACAATGGCGACGTTATCGATGGCATTTTAAGGGCTTTTGAGCTCGTCTGTACCTTCCTCGCGATACTTACTTGCATTACTACGCAAAGCTTTATAAGATTAGCTTTCTACCGAACACTCCACAACCTCCGATATGATATAGGCTTGTATACTGAAGGGAATTAGCTCCCCTACGGCCAAACTTTTAATTCCTACTTAAACTTTCAAAGAAGCAATCGCACATAAGAAGCCAGCTATATAGGCCAATAGGAGAGGAATTGTGTTCTTTCAGGACAAGCTCTGAGCTCGACTGGAATTCCGGCTAAAGTGCGCTGAATGTTGTCTTCCAGCTCTTCGATCGTTGCTGGTTGATTAGCGTCAACCTTAGCCAGAGAAAAAATCTACAGGCAGCCCATAATCTTGGCGGTCATTTGACTGGCCATTTTTCGAAATTAACTAGTCGCCAAACTTCGCACGCAATGTGCCCATATTTAGACGAGAAACATGTGGCGGTGCACCGTCTTGTTGAAAATAGAGATCGTTTGCGATGATTTCATCGGGAGAACAAAGTCGGTCAACATCCTGCTATAAAGCTCGCTATTGATAGTAACATCATTTCCTGACACATTTCAAAATTACTAAACTGTAAATTTTTTAGGATGAAATTGCATTTCCTGAACCACACGATGATTTTTGTTAACGAAACCATTGCAGTAGCCACCGAAGAACGTCAATTTGTGTAATAATTTTGGAAATCTTGAAATGTAACATGATAAAATGGTAAACCTTTTTGAACACACTAACAATTCGACACAGATCCGTAAGCTGCTTTCGACAGCACAAAAGTAGCCGTTCGATACCAAACGAGGTTTCAGACTAGGCAACTGCCTATCGTGCGACTTCTTTAATCTATTGCTGGAGAAAATAATACGAGCTGCAGAGCTGGACAGAGGAGGTACCAACTTCATCGAACAAACAGTCGTCGCATTCGCAACTTAGCTCCCACGTCACTGTTGACAATCATAACTTCGAAGTCGTAGATAATTTCTTCCATCTTAGAACCAGCATTAACACCAACAACAGTTCGAAATCCAACGCAGAATAACTCTTGCCAACAGGTGCTACTTCGGACTGAGTAGGAAATTGAGAAGTAAAGTCCTCTCTCGACGAAAAAATACCAAACTCTATGAGTCACTCAATATTCCCGTCCTACTGTACGGTGAAGAGGCATGGACGATGACAACATCGGATGAGTAGGCGTTACGAGTTTTCCAAGGAAAAGTTCTGCGGAAGATTCATGGTCATGATTGCAATTGATATACGATGACATTGACGTGATCAGCGAATTAAGAGACAGCAGCTACGCTAGCTCAGTCATGTCGACTGAATGGATGAAAATGCTCCATCTTTGAAAGTATTCGACGCAGTAGCCGTCGTGGGAAGCAGAGGTTCACTTCGTTGGAAAGACCAAGTGGAGAAGAACCTGGCTACACTTTTAGTCTCCAATTGGCCCCAAACAGCGTATAGGGAAAAACGACAGGCACGCTGTTGTAGACTCAGCTATAACCACGTAGGCAGTGTCTAAGCAAATATAGAAGAAGTAACGGGTGGGCCATCTAACGTTTTAAATTTGAATTATCTATATTTCGACATTGGAAACGTCAAATACCATTCGGAAAGTGACAGATATTCAGTAAAAAGTCTAAAATTTACGAAATGGGTCGCTATTCACTATTCTACAGTTCGCAAATTGGGCAGAAGATCGTTTGACCGAGGATGGTCAATTTTACCGAAAAATCATCTTTTCGGACGAGGCTCATTTCCACCTCGATGGTTACGTTAACAAGCAGAATTGTCGCATTTGAGTCACAGAAAACCCGCACGTAATCGTCGAGAAGCCAATGCACCCAGCACGCATCACTGTATGATGCGGATTTTGGTCTGGTGGAATCATCGGCCCACTTTTCTTCGAAAGTGAAGAAGGAACCGTAACCATCAATGGTGAGCGATATCGCGCAATGTTAACCGAATTTTTCTTCAAGCAAATTGAAGAGGAAGACTTGGACAACATTTGGTTCCAGCAGAACGGCGCTACGTGCCATACAGCAAACGCTACACTCAATCTTTTACGCCCTATCTTCGAAATTTAAAATTTTATATGGCCCACCCTATAGAAGAAGTTACTTTGAACTTAAAGGCGGTCTTGCTACGTTAATTCTTATGCGAATCGATTTCTGAATACCATTTTCGGTTAGCTCCCTCAAGTTTCCTTCTTCTATTTTTACTCAAGAAGGGTGGCTTACTACTTATGGAGTCGATAACGTCTTACACTTTAACTATTATTAGCAACTAACAATTCTAGACATAGAGTCCAACTTTTACAATAATAAATCGTTATCACTTATTTTTTATTGTCCAATAAACCCCCATAGAATAATGTTAAACACCTTCGGTCAATTACTTTTTAAATATCTTTTATTGACGTGGATTTCGTAAAGATTTTTTTATGAATGAAATTATATATGTATACATATGTATGTATGTAAAAATCTACGATATATACATATACTATGTAATATGTATGTATGAACTCCAAAATGCTATGCATATAAACCACTACTAATAATTAATTGCTTTTTTATGAACGTGTACAATTCTTATCATCATTTTCAATAATTAAGGCTTACATATAAAGCATGTGTGTCTTAAGCATAACAACTATTTAAATTATTACACTTATTATATAACAAATAATTTATGCCGTGCAACCTAAATGGCGTGTGTTTGTTGTTTTGTGAGTGCACTGGATTAATATGAATATTTTATTGCAGCTATGCCTGTGTATATTTGTATGTGAGCTAATTTTGAAGCTAAGCTCAGGATGCGGCTTTAGGGATTCTGTTTAGTGATTTAGTGGCGCAGTAGACTATAGTTTGGTAGTGAGAGAAAAACTTGTGTGACACAATATTAGCGATGCGCTGAGCGCGTTCAAGAATTATCTTTTATTGCAGTGTTAGAAAAACAGCTGTTCCTTACGAAAACGTTTACGAGTACTTCGGGTGCTTCGGTGATTTTGTTCCCTGATTCACTGGCGTGACTTAGATCATAATGATGACTTACATACCACTTGGTGACTATATATCACTTGGAGACGTATGTATGTACATACATATATCACGGTTCTTTACTTTCACACACAGAGTGACTACATTATATGTGACTTGGTCTACGAAAAGGGAGCTAACGTGCGAAAATAATAATAAAAAAATAATAAAAAAAAAAAATAATAAAGAAAAAATAAACAACTCTCATCTTCCATCCGAATCAACTAAAAAGTGAAAATTGATTTTTTTGACACCTAAGCCCCCTTTCCGCAGACCAGGTCACATATAGTGAAAATGAAACCAATGAAAGGCGAAAAAATATGTATGATATGGTGCTAAAAATGCTGAAAGCGTGTCAAGCAAATATTAAAAAAAATCTATGTACTTGTATTTTAAATAATTTATGAGCGAATGATGCAGTGAAAAAGAGCTTGTGGAATTTGAGTGAATCATTGGAAGCCCGAAACTTGTATGATACTACTAGATAGATACTAGTATACATATATTTCCCAAATATTATCGGTTATTAAAAGGCTAACTTTGAAAAATACCATAAGACTATCGAACAAACTTACCAGCTGATCAAATTTGACCCGGCTTGTTTTCCCATGTTGGTACAACCTCTGATCAAATTTGACCCGGATTGGTCCACATAAACAAACCGAATCAAAAAATTTTTTTTCCTATGTTGGTACAACCTCTGATCAAATTTGACCCGGATTGGTCCATATAAACAATCGAATCGAAAAATTTTTTTTCCTATGTTGGTACAACCTCTGATCAAATTTGACCCGTATAAACTGTGCATACAAACCGAATCGATGCAATTTTTTTCCTAGCTTGGTACAAACTCTTATACATATGTTCGAAAGACCGTCGACCTCCAAGTGTTAATTAATGTGTGCTTTGAGGGCGCGAAAAGTTTATTTGGTGATTTTCATTATGTGCGAAAAATTTAAGGTCCCGGATAAAGAAGCTCCGTCAGGACCGGTAAGGACATCTCCGAGCCGTTCTGGTAGTGAACGAGGGCAAGACTTCCACTCCGTTGGGAAGACTAGGTGGAGAAGGACCTGGCTTCGCCTGGAGTCTCTAATTGGCGCCAAGCAGCGAAAAGGAAGAATAACTGGGTGCTGTTGTAAATTTCGCGCGATTCTAAAGCTTATCCGCGACGTCTACAGCAGCAAATAGAAAGGAGAGAATCAAAAGCATCACAATGTGGCAGCAACGGTGGCAACTTCATGCAAAATACTGTGGGCCCACAGACTGATTCCGCACATACATTCGTGGATAGATAGACAACATGGATTTCCACCTGACCCAAAAACTCAGTGGCTATAAGTGCTTTAGAAGCTACCTATACAAATATCGTCATGATTTTAGTCCAGATTTCCCGACGTATACAGAGTATATGGAAGGCTCTGAAAACGTACTCTAACATTGCATTCGGTTTTCAAGTATAAGTGGAAAGCTGTAAACCACACTTGGAGGTAGTCTTATGGTGAAAAATTTGAGTGTATTTATATGTGAGTTCTCCGTAAAATGGTAAGCTGTTAGCGAAACTTGAGCTATAATTATGATTAGATTGAGACAACAGATTAAGCATCAGTCAGTCCGTACAATAGAGGAGACTTAAATGTTTTCTTTTCTCCCATGAAGTAATACTTATTCCATATTGACCGACATGGTCCCCTGAAATGACATGAGATATGAGATGGGAGTAAGTCAGATTTAGCGGATTAAAGTCCCACACTCCGGCTTTCGATGCTTTTTCCTACTATAAAAAAAGTCTAAGATAATACAGCGGTAATTGT